>NC_082708.1:31861196-32164226 GCF_030144855.1 Hypanus sabinus | reverse complement strand
CACAGTTGCTAGTATAAATGGTGCAAAGTCTTCCACCTTTGATGTCAGACTTCACGCTGAATAAGGTGCATGTTGCTTAATGAAAATCTCCTCATCCTCTGTCAGAAATCAAGAGCCATCATGTGCAGAAATACTTAACAACACAGCTCAGGATGTAGAATGGGCCAGATTCCATGCAAAACTGCAGTCAAAGCAACCCTGTTCAAAACTAGTCATGATAGAAATGCAACTTTGGAAATAGAAATTATAAACTCAGTCTGGATCAATGAAGAGATTTGGCTGGTGTTCTCAATTCAGGGAAGCCCTGTTAGTGTAAACACTTAGATTTCTGTATGACAAGCTGCAGTACAAAATAAATGCATTTAAAATAATTACAGTAAATATGTAACTAACATGTGGGGGTGGGAATTAAGCTAGACATATGTAAGTCATTTATAAATAGTCAACATATGTTCAATATTTTCCCCATTTAACTGATTTAACAGCATAGTTTCTCAGCTCTATTTAACAGTTCGGAGAAGTGCCTCTAGGCTACAAATGTCTCTAATATTATTTATAAATATGTTATAAGAAACTCACCAATTTCTGTATCATCCTGTTACAAAGAAACATAGAAAACTTACAGCACAATACAGGCCTTTCCACCCACAAAATTGTGCCAAACATGCCTCTACCTTAGAAATTACTAGGCTTACCAATACCCCTCTATTTTTCTGAGCTCCATGTACCTATCCAAAAGTCTCTTAAAAGACCCTATCGTATCCGCCTCCACCACGATTGCCCATTCCATGCACTCACCACTCTCTGCATTAAAAACTTACCCCTGACATCGACTCTGTACCTACTCCCCAGCACCTTAAACCTGTGTCCTCTTATGGCAACCATTTCAGCCCTGGGAAAAAACCTCTGACTACCCACACAATCAATGCCTCTCATCATCTTATACACCTCTATCAGGCCACCTCTCATCCTCTGTCGCTCCAAAGAGAAAAGGCCAAGTTCACTCAAGCTGTTTTCATAAGGCATGCTCCCCAATCCAGGCAACATCCTTGTAAATCTCCTCTGCACCCTTTCTATGGCTTCCACATCCTTCCTGTAGTGAGGCGATCAGAACTGAGCACAGTACTCCAAGTGGGGTCTGACCTGGGTCCTATATAGCTGCAACAGTACCTCTCGGCTCATAAATTCAATTCCATGATTAATGAAAGCCAAAACACCGTACTATATGCCTTCTTAACCACAGAGTCAACCTGCGCAGCTGCTTTGAGTGTCCTATGGACTCGGACTCCAAGATCCCTCTGATCCTCCACACTGCCAAGAGTCTTACCATTAATACTATATTCTGCCATCATATTTGACCTACCAAAATGAACCACTTCACGCTTATCTGGGTTGAACGCCATCTGCCACTTCTCAGCCCTGTTTTGCATCCGATCAATGTCTCGCTATAAACTCTGACAGCCCTCCACACTATCCACAACACCCCCCAACCTTTGTGTCATCAGCAAACTTACTAACCCATCTCTCCACTTCCTCATCCAGGTCATTTATAAAAATCACAAAGAGTAAGGGTCCCAGAACAGATCCCCGAGGCACACCACTAGCCACCGACCTCCATGCAGAATATGACCCATCTACAACCACTCTTTGCCTTCTGTGGGCAAGCCACAAAGCAATGTCCCCTTCGATCCCATGCTGCCTTACTTTCTCAATAAGCCTTGTATCGGGTACCTTATCAAATGCCTTGCTGAAATCCATATACACTACATCTACTGCTCTTCCTTCATCGATGTGTTTAGTCACATCCTCAAAAAATTAAATCAGGCTCATAAGGCATGACCTGCCCTTGACAATGCCAGGCTGACTATTCCTAATCATATTATACCTCTCCAAATGTCCATAAATCCTGCCTCTCAGGATCTTCTCCATCAAGTTACCAACCACTGAAGTAAGACTTAATGGTCTATAATTTCCTGGTCTATCTCTACTCCCTTTCTTGAATAAAGGAACAACATCCGCAACCCTCCAATCCTCTGGAACCTCCCTCATCCCCATTGATGATTCAAAGATCATCATCAGAGGCTCAGCAATCTCCTCCCTTGCCTCCCACAGTAGCCTGGAGTACATCTCATCCAGTCCCAGCAACTTATCCAATTTGATGCCTTCCAAAAGCTCCAGCACATCCTCTTTCTTAATATCTACATACTCAAGCTTTTCAGTCTGCTGCAAGTCAGCACTACAAACACCAAGATCCTTTTCTATAGTGAATACTGAAGTAAAGTATTCATTAAATACCTCTGCTATTTCCTCTGGTTCCATACACACTTTCCAACTGTCGCACTTAATAGGCCCTATTCTTTCATGTCTTATCCTCTTGCTCTTCACATACTTGTAAAATGCCTTACGGTTTTCCTTAATCCTACCTGCCAAGGCCTTCTCATGGCCCCTTTTGGCTCTCCTAATACCCTTCTTAAGCTCCTTCCTGTTAGCCTTATAATCTTCTAGATCTCTAACATTATCTAGCTCTCTGAACCTTTTGTAAGCTTTTCTTTTCTTCTGACTAGATTTATTACAGCCTTTGTATACCACAGTTCCTGTACCCTACCATAACTTCCCTGTTTCATTGGAACATAACTATGTAGAACTCTACACAAATACCCCCTGAACATTTGCCACATTTCTTCTGTACTTTTCCCTGAGAACATCTGTTTCCAATTTAAGCTGACAGCCTCATAATTTCCCTTACTCCAATTAAACGCTTTTCTAACTTGTCTGTTCCTATCTCCTATCTCTCTCCAATGCTATTGTAATGGAGATAGAATTATGATCACTACCTCCAAAATGTTCTCCCACTGAGAAATCTGACACCCGACCAGATTCATTTCCCAATACCAAATCAAGTACAGTCTCTCCTCTTGTAGGCTTATCTACATATTGTGTCAAGAAACCTTCCTAAACACACCTAACAAACTCCACCCCATCTAAACCTCTTAATCTAGGGAGATGCCAATCAATATTTGGGAAATTAAAATCTCCCATCATGACAACTCTGTTATTATTACACCTTTCCAGGAACTGTTTCCTTATCTGCTCCTCGATATCCCTGTTACTATTGGGCAGCCTATAAAAAACACCCAGTAAAGTTATTGACCCCTTCCTGTTCTTAACTTCCACCCACAGAGACTCTGTAGACAATCCTTCCATGGCGTCCACCTTTTCTGCAGCTGTGACACTATCTCTGATCTACAGAGCCACTCCCCCACCTCTTTTGCCTCCCTCCCAGTCCTTTCTGAAACATCTAAAACCAGGCACTTGAAGTAACCATTCCTGTCCCTGAGCCATCCAAGTCTCTGTACATCATATCTCACCACATCATAGCTCCAAGTATTCATCCACACTCTAAGCTAATCCGCTTTGTTCACAATACTCCTTGCGTTAAAATAGACACATCTCAAACCATCCGTCTGAGCGTGTTGCTTCTCTATCACCTGCCTATCCTCCCTCACACACTGTCTCCAAGCTTTCTGTATTTGTGAGCCAACCATCTCTTCCCCAGTCTCTTCAGTTCGGTTCCCACCCTGTTGTGTAGTCTGCTGGACTTAAATCCAATTTAAACCTTGAGCCCTCTAGCATTGTGCGAAGTGAATATGATATTCCCCACAGGGCTTATATAGAAGTTTGTGTAACTCAACTCAGGGTCTGCAAAGTATTAAATTACCCCTGCAATGCATTCAGGGCATTTTGATATCCAGTTTATGTCTGCAGGAAATTCAAGTCAGGCACATACATCGACCGGGTGGAGATCCCTCACTTCACAGGTCAAAATAAGTCTTGATGTCAACCAACAGCAGACTTTAGATCATAAAGCATAAGAACAGAATTAGGCCATATGGCCCATCAAATCTGCCCTGCAATCCTGAATCCCAGTCAAAGTCAGTGTCTTACATCATTTCCATCGGATCAGTGTCTTACTCTCTGAGCCAAATTAATAACATTTGCAAAAGTAACAGAAATAAATCGTTACGTTTCATAGACTGCACTTTTAAGTACTTCTTTTCCTTGACAAGCTCAGTGGATTACTAGTATTGCATTAATTGCGGTCTAATAAGACAAGACACAATAATACTTTGCAGCTGTCAATGCAAGTTCAATTATTGAAAAAGAGCTTCAACTTAAACTATTTTAGAAATGATTAAACTCGAAGGATTTTGGCCCAAAATGTTGTCACTCCCTCCTCCCATAGATGCTGTCTGGCCTGCTGAGTTCTGCCAGTATTTTGTGTTTTTGTTTAATCATATCTCAGATGGTAAGTGGCACCATTGAGGGAAAGAATTGGATGAGAATAGGAGGATAAGAATAGGATGACTAGTTTTTTGACAATTATGAAATGCAATTACCTATTATTCTAATACGAAACTTTATACCTTATGCAATGTTCCCAAATCTCTACACTCAGTGGCCACTTCATTAAATACACCTGTACACCTGCTAGTGAATGCAAATATCTAATCAGCCAATCATCTGGCTTATCAAGAAGTTCATTTGTTGTTCAGACCAAACATAAGAATGGGGAAGAACTATGATCTAAGTGACGTTGACTGTGCTGTTGGTCCCATATGGGGCAGTTTATCTCTGAAACCACTGATCTCCTGGAATGTTCGCCACCAACAATCTCTAGATATTACAGTGAATGGTGAGAAAAAGAAAAAAAATCCAGTAAATGGCAGTTCCGTGAGCAAAAATGTCTTGCTAATGACAGGCCAGAGGAGAATGGCCAGACTGGTTCAAGCTGACAGGAAGGCAACAGTAACTCAAATAACCACACCTTACAACAGTGGTGAGCAGCAAAGCATCTCTGAATGCACATCACGTCAAACCTTGAAGTGAATGGGCTAAAACAGCAGAAGACCACAAACATACACTCTGTGGATATTTTATTAGGAACAGAGGTACCTAATAATATGGCCACTGTGTATATTGTTATTGACTCTTTTTCGAATTTGTGTGTCATCACTAGAAGTTAAAGAGATTGTTATAAAATGATAAATAGACATTCGGCTGAATCATAAAGCAGAAGCTCCACTTAGTTACTGCCAGTGCCTTCAGCGAGTCATTTAAACATTTACTGATAATGAAATTGACAGCATGATGATCGTTGACTGCAGGAGGAGGGGAAACGTGCACATGAACCACACCTACACAGCAAAACACAATATATATTGTCTACTTTGAACTGGTTTGGAACTACTGTTTCAATAATACCATTTCCAATTAATAATTTATTGACCTCTTCTTATTTGTTGTTTGGAACCAGAATAAATTGTCTTTGTAGAAATCATCTAATATGGGCTGCAATTCTTTGCAAATTGAATTTCTAAATCCATCCACATCATACACTCGAATAGAGTGTGTATGCTTTCCCCCCACAAGAGTTGCAGGTAAATCCTTACTCATTCATCAGTCACTTTCTGTAGCACATGTCTGTTTCACAAAGACGATCCACATTCCTGATCTTTCCCTTTGGATGTTATTTATCAAGTACAAAAATACTCAGTTTGCACAGATGCAGTAAGTGAAAGAAATAAAAACAGACGGCTGGTCGTATACCAGTCCACTCAACAAACAGAAAATTTAATTTATTGCCCATTTTAAACAGTGCTAAATTAAATAGGAGGTATTCATCTGAATGATTTGTGGCATAGCAACAATGGCAAAATACACAAACGTTCACCCATTGTCAATAGTGCCCTTCAAAAGTACTTGAGACTGACAAGGAACTGGAACGTCTGCACTTTCAGCTTTTTAGTACACAAGTATGATAGACTGAGATTAGCAATACGAAACAGCGGTTCGGTCTCATTCACCAGGTTAAGTAAAAAAATACCATTAATTTATTTTATTAGAGATGTATTGTTTGGCAAAGATGCTCATTTTCTAAGACTGTTGTTGGGGAAATTATGGGAGGTAATTCATGAATGCTAGTTTAATTAACAATTTTGTAGCATATATTATGACTGTAACATTATAACAGTGAAAATCTACTTTTGTCCAAATTAGACTTGAACTTTGTTACAAGAAAGTTTTTGCATGACATCTTTCACTAACAAATGAGCTTTAAAGACAAACATACTTACTGTATTTTAAAATCAAAAGCAAACCATTAACCATTCATTGGTAGGTACCACAGAACATTACAGCACAGAAACAGGCCTTTTGGCCCTTCTTGGCTGTGCTGAAGCATTTTTCTGCTGAGTCCCACTGACCTGCTCCTGGGCCATATCCCTCCAAACCCTGCTCATCCATATACCTGTCCAAGTTTTTCTTAAATTAAGGTAAGTGTATCTTACTGAACCCACGAAGACTGGTTCATTGATCTCCCCTAGATAATTTTGAAATGGTATAAGGCACATAGGCATACCAGGCATCTCAATTCTGCCTCCTTGAATAACTTGCTTTTCACATTTGAAAAGCACTTATGAGGGCATGGCAGAAAAAGAGACATCTGTTTAATTGTAAAATGTCTCAGATCAGAGGCTTTTGAAGAGGACATGAGAACAAAAGAAGGAAATTCTTTTTCAAAGTAGGGGCTAATCTTATCAATACCTATGAGGCTAATTATAACTAGCTTGCAACTTTGTCACGTATATGTTGTTTGGTCAGCTTGTCGTGTGGTAATGCCTATCAAAGCTTTCATTCAACACCAATGGATAACACTGCATTAGAGTTTGGGAGGAATATTTTAACAGTTATGTCAACATTCATCCAAGTCTTTGACAGACTGGCTAAGAAATGAACTTGGAAGGAAACCCATAAGGAATAACAGTGACAGACAAGGAGAGTGGCGGGCTTTGTTTATACCAAGTACAGACTGCTACTCCATAATCAGTGATATTGTTTCAAGTGAGCTCCAGCAGCCTGCATTGTCAACCAGACATAATCTACTGAACCATTTGTCTGTCAACACAAGAGTCCTTTGGTGTACTATAACGAACGTGTAAACTTCAACAGGTGTATCATTATAATCGCAGGTTTGCCTTTCCTTGTTCCTTTAGAACTTTGCTGAAATCAAATACAACTAAAGTTGCTTTCAATTGTTAGATATAAAAAAAACAGGCCAGATCTTACATCACTCCCTCGATCAGAACGCTTCCCATATCTGACATATTCCCATGCCTAAAGGTCGGCATCAGTCTCAACTCAGTGACCCCTAACCAGCTCTCAAAACCATTTAGTAAACCAGTACTGGGTCTGATCACATAACGTCTTTTCCTCATTATCATGATAAATATGATAAACACAATAAAAAGTTACAGTCTGTCCTCTTCATACTAATAAACTAGGAAAATATTTTGAGAACAGCACCTTTTGCTTCAGTACAGAGTGAATTAATGTTGGTATCTAATGCAACCAAAATAGAGAGAATATGTGCACACCAACATAAACATTAGGACCATAAATAATCAGGTATTTCTGTTGTAATAATATGAAGAAAGCTGGTTATTTTTTGGAATAATGGATTTCGTTCCACTGCATACACCTGAACAGATCTCTCGATTAGCGGATTATAGACAGATTGTGGCAATGTTCGGCAGCTAAGTGGTTTGATCCCACTCTTTTTCGGAAGTGGAATATGCCGAGCATGACTACTTGAGAAATCTTTATTAGAAAAGAGTTTTTAAATAAAAAGATACTATTAAGGATACTAATAATTGCTGGATACCAGCATGTGTCTTCCCCCCCCCCCCCCCCACAGTTGTACCGATCTGCAAATTCGCATTAACATCCCTTGCGTGTCATTTCAAACCAGTTAGTGAAGTGCAGGGAACCCGTTTTGTTTGAGCGAGCTTACCTCCCACAAACTGAATGCCTCCAGCCACCCTGCCCACGGTCCGAGAGATGAGTTCGGAGACGCAGCAGCCCATGATAGCGGTGAGCGCCACCAGCAGCAGCAGACCGCAGCCCACGCCGGTCACCACCGAGCAGATCTTCCACGCCAGGCTGGGGATGCCCAGGAAGGTCGCGTACCTGCCGCACTGCTCCACCATCACCACCGACTGCGGGTGGTCATCCTGGCGCACCGGGTAGGTGCAGCGGCGGAAGACGCCGAAACTGACCGGCTTGTCGAGCTGGGAGCCCAGCAGCCAGTAAGGCATGAAGAAACCAGTGCAGGAGGCAGCGGCACATAGCAGGGAAAGCACGGCCCACAGCACCCCGGCGCAAGTTAGACTTGAAGACATCCTCCCGATCCTTGCCCCCAGCAGTCTTTATACTCTCCTCTGCTCCGCTTTGTCTCTCTTAAAAACCTTTGATTTTCCCGCGAGTTTTAAAGTTTAATTATTCCAATGAACTTCTGCGAAGAAGCTTGCCAGTCCTCCTCCCTTCTGGTAATCCCTGTGGGCAGAAACAATAAAACAGTTACGGGCACTTTCTTTAAATTCGTAAGAGTTCCGAATGAAACGTCTTCCTTTTGAGCACTTCTTCCGGCACTGTCCGGTTGCGGGCTGGATTCCGGGGGGGCGGGATGACCCCCTCGACTCCGATGAAAGCTGAGCTTGACAATAACCTTAAACAGCGGGGAATTGTTTAAGCGGAGCGATGGCGGAAATTTAACCAAGTTTTTTTTCGACAACAGAAAGCGAAACGACGCCCTTTGTAGATGATCAGAGCAGGAACACTTCGCTCAAGTCATGTCTTCTCAATTCTTTTGGAAGTAGCGACCCGTTGTATTGTTCCACGCCAGCTTTTTGTTCTCAATTTCATTGTAAAACACTTGTGTCACTGCAAATGAATCTGTGATTATTCTCGGTAATAATTTACTTGATTTACTAAACTTATAGTTATTGATACCGCGGATTAAAGTTAAATTCTATTTTAAAACGCGGACTAAATTCAGATTTGTTACTTACATCTTCTGTGCTGACACTTTCAACCTGTCTGCAATTGGGAGCGGTTTCATTTAAATGAGGGAGCTTGGCTCGGCTCTGATTCCAGTATCCAGGCTTGCTGTGAATTCCAGATCGCGAACAGAGGCGCTGTGTTCTACTCGCCCGGTTATTTCCCCTGTCCCGTGGTTCAACGCAAGGCTCCCTGTGGCCGCAGCCCTCAAGAGTCTCAGGAGCCGGGACAGACTGGGAAAGAGAGAGGGAGCTGGGGGCAGTTCCCGTCAGCTCACTCCGGTGCCGGGAATTCCACTGAAACTCCGAGAGGAAGAAAACCCGCCTCCAGCTCCGCGCCCAAAACCTTCCCTGTAATAGCGCCTGCAATAAGTGAATGCACAAATATATTGGGCTCGAATTTAAAATAAAGAAATGAAATATCAGGTCCCGCGTACACGCGGGTTGATAGAACGCATAATAACCATCCCAGGAGAGGAAACCTAATGAACCGGCCCCCGGGCTCACAATTGTTAAAATAATTTCCATCACCATTCTCTTAATAGCTGTATCTCACTAAAAGCTATTCGGCCCATCGCATCAATGTCGACGAATGTTTTGGCAGAATCAAACAGTTGTGTAGTAAAATATTCTAATTGTGTTTTTATTACGTAGCGAAGAAGTCAATACACTTGCGTGGTAATGCATATGTGACATCTATTGTTCATTCAGTTTCTGTAAACTTTAGTGTTCTGAATGAATGCTTGTGCAGTTATTTCGCGTGGAATGATTTCTTTTATGATAATGATCATAAAAGAACGTTTGGATAATGATCTTTGACTGCACATTTGCACCATAGTGAATCAGTTCCTGAATGTTCACTATTCTGCACTTACACTATAGTGAATCAGTCCCTGAGTATTCACTATTTTACACACTTGCATTATAATGACTCAGTTCCTGAATGTTTACTATTCTACACACTTGCACTATAGTGAATCAGTTCCTGAATGTTCACTCTTCTCAAACTTCGAGGTACCTATTTTGATTACCTAAATACAACCTGGTTTCCTCACTGTTGGCTCTGCTCTGTTTATACTACAGGGCTTAACTGACAATGGGCCCCATATAATGTCTCCTCACAGACAGATCTTCTTCACTGTTCACAAGTTTGTACAGTCCACCAAAACTAAAACAACGTTGCTGACCTGTGATAATGGACGGATATTTCAAACCAGCCATAATCAGGTTACAAAATAACTGATCAAACTGTGTTTCTTTGAGGGCATCAACTAAAAGAGTGAAAGTGTGAAGATTGATAATGTTGTTGCAGGAGAACTCAACTCCCCTTTCGTGAGTTTCCATTGATGACAGTCAGCAAAACAGCAAACAGCATCAAATATAAAATAAGTTATCCTTGGGTCTCTGGTGGTGCTGGATGAGCAGATTTTGTGCAATATTATTGCTATTAGTACCCAACGCAGTTTGGTTTCACATTTTTATATGTTATATATGTACATTTTCTGCTGAACATGGTGTGTTTAAAGGCAGCGGGAAACACAGAAACATTCCAGAGACCCAGCTCTGATGTCCATGAACCCTGGTGTAGCCTGCCCGAACTCTAACTCTGGCTGCACATCCTACAGCAGCTCTGGAATGTGAGGATTTTCCAACAAGCATGTTAGGTTAACAACGATTTACTGCAACAAGCATTTCAACAAAGATATGCAGGAAGTGATGCAAAGATGTCAGTGATAATAAACTTGATTCTGATTCTGAAATTCAAAGTCAAGTTTATTGGCATATGCACAGGTGCATTAAAAAGCTGACTTGTAGTAGCATCGCAGGCACATAACATCAGATACATCTTGTGCATTCACAAGAGAAATAACAATTAAACATACATTGTACACAATTTTACAAGAAAGAACACAATTAGAACAAGAACAAACAAAATCCACTGTAGTGCAAAGTCAGAAGCAGGTTTATTATCACTAACATATATCATGAGGAGCAGGACATCTGTCTTCCATACATCCTGCCAGATGGTAGCTGCGAGAAGATGGCATGGCCCAGATAGTGGGGAGCTTCAATAATAGACACTACCTTCTTGAAGCAATGCCTCATATAGTTACTCTCCATTAAAGGGAGGGATGTTCCTGTAAGGTATTAGATTGACTTCACTACTCTGTGCAGCTTGTTATGTTCCTGCATGTTAGAGTAAGAATGGTAAGGTGGGAGTAAAATTATGACTATATAAATACCTCGTGTCCTTTTTAATATAGAAGGTGGATGAATGTTCTAAACATGAAGTTAAATGAGTTAAGTAATAAGATGCAAAGAAAACTATCCCTGTGGTGGGGAAATCAATATGAAACTAGACTTAAGTTAAATCCAGACCCCATTTTAAAGTAGAATTAAATAAATTAGGAAAAAAAAAATCAAGAAATCCATACTCACATTAAAGGAAGTAGAAACCTGGAATTTACTCCCAACCCCCATCCAATAAAAATCTATGGATGCTAAGATGATCATTGATTTCAAAGTAGATACTGATAGACTATCGTTTTATTGTTATATCAAGTAATGCAACAGTGAGGCAGATTAAAAAGGTTCCTCTTTGTTTAGCCATGCTCCAGTCAGGGGACAACTGGCTGAATGTCTGCTCATGTCCTTACGCTCATTTGTGTCAGAGGATGAATGTTAGTTTCACCACTGGGTCGTCTACTGACAGAAGCACAACATGATTCATGGTAAGAGTCCATATCACAAGGAAAGGAACTCCTGAGCAATTCAATAAAAACTTTTAGAATATTCATTGTCAAAGTGGCAAAATGACAATTCTTACTTTGCATGTGCAACATAGCCATGTTTTTATTGTACTGATGACAAATCCAATTTGTGCTATTAAATAGGGAAACAACAAAAACAAGCCCATTAATCAACGAGCTGTGAAAATTATCTGTTATATTCAACATTTTTATTCACTAATTTTGTGTCCTCTTCTTATGAGGGGATTTACCATTTTTGTGCTGTAATATCCCTAGCCCCAAGGCACTGTTTGATATGTTATTCAGTGGTTCATCTTTCATTCTGGATTCCAGACAGTTGTCTGGAGGTTATTAAAGACATTGCAACCAAATGCTGCAAATTCTGCCCAATTGTTTTCTGTGTGTGAGCTGGCCATTGAGTGTTAGGGCCTAACGCTTACAATTCAGTTCTGAGGCCTGCAAATGGTTTGAAGACCAATATGTGTTCTGACACTTGTCTACAGCCAATGACGCAGTGATCACAGTGTGGAAGATCACTCAAAGTTCTAAGTAAATTTGCTTTCGAAGTACATATATTTCACATATACAACCCTGAGATTGGATTTCTTGCGGACGTACTCAACAAATCCATAGAATATAGATTTATATAGACATATATAGACAGATTTATATATATAATATATAGACTATATATTTATATAGTCCATAGGCCTCCAAACAGCTGTAACTCAGTTGGTCAGAGCATAAATCAGGAAATAGTTGGGGCTGGTAATAAGGGAACAGCTATAATTATGGGGGATTTTAACTTTCATATTGACTGGACTAATCAAGTCAGACATGGCAGCCTTGAAGAAGAGTTTATTGAGTGTATTCAGGATGGGTTCCTTGAACAATACATTACTGAGCCAACAAGGGGGCAAGCAGTCTTAGATCTGGTCCTGTGTAATGAGACAGGACTAATAAAAAATGTCCTAGTAAAGGATCCCCTTGGAATGAGTGACCATAACATGGTCGAATTCCATATTCAATTAGAGGATGAGAGGGTTGGATCTCAAACAAGCGTACTGAGCTTAACTAAAGGAGACTATGATGGTATGAGAGCGGAATTGCTTAAGATGGATTGGGAAAATAGATTAAAGGGTAGATCGGTACTTGATCAGTGGTGTATATTTAAGGAGTTATTTTACAACTGTCAAGAAAAATATATTCCACTGAAGAAAAAAGGGTATAAAAGAAAAAATAGTTATCCGTGGCTAAGTAAAGAAATAAAGCAAAGTATACGACTAAAAAGAAAGTTATATAAGGTAGCTAAATCTAGTGGGAAGATTGAAGATCGAGAAGCTTTTAAAGATCAGCAGCAAATAACAAAAAGATTGATTAAGAAGGGGAAGATAGATTATGAAAGTAAATTGGTGAAAAACATAAAAGCAGATAGTAAGAGTTTTTATAGTTACATAAAAAGAAAAAGGGTGGCTAAAGTAAATGTTGGTCCGCTAGAAGATGAGACCGGAAAATTAATGGTAGGGGACATGGAGATGGCGGAAACGCTGAACAAATATTTTGTATCAGTTTTTACAGTAGAGGACACTCAAAATATCCCAACACTGGATAAACAGGGGGCTCTAGGGGGAGAGAAGCTAACTACAATTCAAATCACCAAGGAAATGGTACTTGATAAATTAGTGGGACTGAAGGTGGATAAATCCCCTGGACCGGATGGCTTGCATCCTAGGGTCTTAAGGGAAGTGGCGGTCGGGATTATGAATGCATTAGTGATAATTTTTCAAAACTCGCTGGACTTGGCAATGGTCCCGGCAGATTGGAAAAATGCTAATGTAACTCTATTTAAAAAGGGCAATAGACAGAAGGCTGGGAATTATAGGCCAGTTAGCCTAACGTCTGTGGTTGGCAAAATGTTGGAATCGATAATTAAGGAAACAGTAACAGGGCATTTGGATAAACATAGCTTAATAGGACAAAGTCAGCATGGCTTCACAAAAGGGAAGTCATGTTTGACAAATTTGTTGGAGTTCTTTGAGGACATAACATATAGGGTAGATAAAGGGGAACCAGTGGATGTGGTGTATTTGGACTTCCAAAAGGCATTTGACAAGGTGCCACACCAAAGATTATTACTTAAAGTAAAAAATCATGGGATTGGGGATAATATTCTGGCATGGGTGGAGGATTGGCTTTCTAACAGAAAACAGAGAGTTGGGATAAATGGTTTATTCTCAGACTGGCAGTTGGTGACTAGTGGTGTTCCGCAGGGGTCGGTGTTGGGACCCCAACTCTTTACAATCTATATTAATGATTTGGAGAAAGGGACGAAGTGCAACGTATCGAAGTTTGCTGATGACACAAAGATGGGAGAGAGTGTAATAAATGCGGAGGACATTGAAACCCTGCAGGGGGTCATAGATAGGCTGAGTGATTGGGCAGACATTTGGCAGATGAAATATAATACTGACAAGTGTGAGGTCTTGCACTTTGGCAGGAAAAATAATAGAGCAAGTTATTATCTAAATGGAGAGAAACTGGTAAGTGCTTCTGTGCAAAGGGATCTGGGGGTCCTGGTGCAGGAAACACAAAAAGTTAGTATGCAAGTGCAGCAGGTGGTCAAGAAGGCCAATGGAATGCTGGCTTTTATTGCTAGGGGGATGGAGTATAAGAACAGGGAGGTCTTACTGCAGTTGTACCAGGTATTGGTGAGACCACACCTGGAGTACTGTGTGCAGTTCTGGTGTCCATATTTAAGAAAGGACATACTGGCTCTCGAGACAGTGCAGAGAATGTTCACTAGGTTAATTCCGGGGATTGGTGGGTTGATGTACGATGAAAGGTTGAGTAGATTGGGACTCTACTCATTGGAGTTCCGAAGAATGAGAGGCGATCTTGTTGAAACATATAAGATTGTGAAGGGGCTTGATCGGGTGGATGTGGGGAGAATGTTCCCAATGATGGCTGAAGCTAGGTCTAGGGGGCATAATCTTAAAATAAGGGGATGCCGTTCCAGGACTGAGATGAGGAGAAATTTCTTCACTCAGAGGGTAGTGGGGCTATGGAATTTACTGCCCCAGAGAGCTGTGGAAGCTTCTACACTCAATAAATTCAAAACGGAGATAGACATTTTCCTGGATAAAAATGGCATTAGGGGATACGGTGAGCGAGCTGGTAAGTGGACATGAGGCTAGGTTTAGATCAGCCATGTAATCTCCTGGGTCAGTTTTCGACAGCCTGGATGGGTCGTAGAGGAATTTTCCGGATTTTTTCTCCTCAATTGGCAAATCGGTTTTTTTTCCCCTGGGTGATCACATGGGTTTGGGCGGGATGAATAATAAAATAAAATGGGCGGCATGGTGCCCTGTTGGTTGGCACTGTTGCCTTGTGGGATTCGGTGATAACTAGAGTTAAGATTGGATCAGCCATGATCTTGTTGAATGGTGGAGCAGGCTTGAGGGGCCGATTGGCCTACTCCTGCTCCTATCTCTTATGTTCTTATGTTATGAATAATAACTATAACAGAATCAGTGAAAGATCACCCAGCTGAGGCATTCAACCAGAATGCAAAAGACAACAAACTGTGGAAATGCAAAAAGAAGAAACAATAATATAAATAAATAAGCAATAAATATTGGGAACATGAAATGAAGAGTTCTTGGAAATGAATCTATTGCTTGTGAAAACATTTCAGTGATGGGGCAAGTAAAGTTGAGTGAAGTTTCAAGAGCCTGGTGGTTAAGAGGTAATAATTGTTCCTGAACCAGGTGGTGTGAGTCCTGGGACTCTTGTACCTTCTTTTTGATGGCAGTAGTAAGAAGACAGCATGACCCGGGTGGTGGGGGACCCTGATGATGGACATATTTCCTGTGGCACCATTTTGTGCAGATGTGCTCAGTGGTTGGGAGGGCTTTACCGTGATGGACTGGGCTGTATCCACTACTAAAACACAGAACAGTACAGCACAGCAACAGGCTATTCGGCCTACAGTGTTGTGCAAACCAGCTAAAAAGCAACTAAAAAACACACTAGCACTAATCACTCCTACCTGCACAATATCCATATCCCTCCATCTTCCTTACATCCAAGTGTCTATCCAAACCTCTCTTAAAAGCAGCCAGTGTATTTGGCTCTACCACCAGCAGTGCACCTCCAGCCATCTATGACTCTCTGAGTAAAATACTTACCCCTCACATCCCCCTTGAACCTACCCCCCTCACCTTCAATGCATGCCCTGGTAGTATTAGACATTATTATTATCTGTCTACTCTATCTATGCCTTTCACGATGTTGTAAACCTCTATCAGATTTCCCCTCATCCTTTGATTCTCCAGAGAAAACAATCCAATTTTATCCAGTCTCTTGTGATAGCAACATGCCCTCAAACAGCATCCTGGTAAACCTTCTTCTGCACCCTCGCCAAAGCCTCAATAGCCTTCCTATAGTGGGGAGACCAGAACTGTATGCAATGTTCCAGATGTGACCTAAGCAGAGTTTTATAAAGTTACAACATAACCTCCTCAGATTTGTACTCAGTGCCTCAACTAATAAAAGCAAACATTCCATTAGCCTTCTTCACCACACAATCAATCTGTGTAGCCATTTTCAAGGAGCTATGAACTTGGATCCCAAGATCTTTCTGCTCAGCAACACTGTTAAGGATCTCTTAGCACTTTTTGCAGGATTTTCTGTTCAAGGGCATTGGTGTTTCCTGATGCACCATCAATAACTCTCGGAAATGGGAGGTGAACAATAGGCTTTTATTAGCAGCAAAATGGAGCACGGCATCTCGGAGACTGAGGGAGGAGCAGTGCCTCCAATCGCCTTTATACAGGGGTCTGTGGGAGGAGCCACAGGAGCAGTCAGCAGAAAGACATGTCCAGACAGGGATACATAGTTTACCATATTTCCATACCAGACTGTATTGTAGCCACTCCACTATACTCTCAATATACTCAATATACTCTCCACTACACCTCTGTAGAAGTTTGTTAAAGTTTTAAATGTCATGCTGAATCTCCACAAACTCCAGTAGAGGTGCTGTCTTGCATTCTTCATAATTGCACTTACATGCTGGGCCTAGGACATGTACTGTGAAATAATAACACGTTGGAATTGCTAACCCTCTCTACTTCTGAACCTCCAATGAGGAATGAGGACTCATTCATGGTCCTCGGGTTTCCTCCTCCTGGTCAATAATCTATTCCTTGGTCTTGCTGACACCTCCTCCCTATATGCTGATTCATTACCACCTCTGATTCAGCCTGCAACAGTGGTGTCGTCAGTAAACTTGAATGTGGCATTGGAGCTGTACTTAGCCACACAGTCATAAGTGTAAAGTGTGCACAGCAGGGGTCTAAGCACACAGCCTTACGGTGCACCTGAGCTGATGGAGATCATGGAGGAGATGTTGTTGACAGTCCAAACTGACTGGGGCCTGCAAGTGAGGAAATCCAGGATCCAACTGTACAAGGAGGTATTGAGGCCTAGGTCTTGAAGTTTATTGGTTAGTTTTGAAGGGATGATGGCACTGAATGCTGAGCTACAGTGGATAAAGAGCATCCTGATGTATGAATCCTTGCTGTTCAGATGTTCCAGGTTGAGTGAGAAGCCAATAAGATGGAACTTGCTGTAGGCCTGTTGCTCCAATAAGCAAACCGGAATGGATCCAAGATGCTCCCAGGCAGGAGTTGACATGTTTCATCATCAATCATTCAAAACACTTCATCTCCGTGGATGTAAGTGCTTCTGGATAATAGTCATGGAGGCAGGTCACTCGGCTCTTTTTGGGCACCTGTACAATTGAAGCTTTCTTAAAGCAGGTGGGTATCACACACTGCTGATGCAAGAGGTTAAAGATCTCAGTGAGCTTACCAGCCAGTTAATCACAGGTATTTAGTACCTGGACAGGTACCCCTGCTGGGCTGGATGCTTTTCATGGGTTCACCCTCTTGAAGACAGCTTGCACATCAGCTTCAGAGACTCAAATCACAGGATAATAGGGGGATGTAGGCGTTCATGATGGTTCCTCCATGTCTTGATGGTCAAAACAAGCATAGAAGACATTGAGCTCACCTGGAAGAGAAGCCCTGCTGTCTCTCAGGAGATTTGATTTAACTTTATAAGAGTTAAGAGAGCTCAAGCCCTGCCACAAATGTTCAGCATCCTTCAGTGATCCAAGTTTGGTCTGGTATTTCCAATTTGCTCATGGGATGGCTTTCCAGAGATCGTACCTGGATCTTGGTCACCAGACTTGAATGCCTCTGACCTGGTTCTCAGAAGATTTCAGATCTCATCCAGAGCTTCTGATTGGGAAAGACTCTGAATGATTGAGTGGGCACACACTCATTTACAGCTGCTGCAATAAAGTCCATTACAACCCCGGTATTTTCATTCAGATCCCTAAATAACTGCTGGAACATGGCCCAGTCCTATTGACTTGAAGCCATTGTCAATACTCTTCAGAGACCGTCTGCCTGGTGTCAGTGATCACATAACAAGGACTTGTGATATGCACCAGCTGAACATATGATCATCCACCACCTGGTCCCATGGCTTTATGAGACCCTGATCAGGGGGTTAATCAGGTGCTACACATTACCCAAGGATGACCTGCAGGCTCGTGGAGGGAAGGAATGCCTCACACTCCCTTTGGTAGAGACATCTCCACCCCACCACCCTGTCATCTTTAGAGAAGGTGTAAAAGGCCACTGGGATGTTGCTAAGAACGATTGCTTTATTTATAATCAACACAAACATAATGCATCAGGAACTCCTACAACCTCCTCTTTGAAGTCCTAATCTCTGGAGCTTTGATCTTTAACCTCCGCCTGTATGCAGGTAGGAGAAGGATCAGATTTACAGAAATGCAGCTGGGCGTGGAGCGGTAAGCATTCCTCATCTTAGTATAACAGTGGTCTCGTATGTTGGGACATCTGGTGCTACAGGTTATGTGTTGACGGTATAAGACCACTGCTGTTTGGCTTAGACAAGATCAGACAGACTTCAAATCAAAACTATCAATCCTTCTCCTTGTCTTCCTCATACAGCCACCATATTAACCTCCTTTCCCCTCTCCCCCTCACTTCTGAAATGTTTAGCTACTAATGCAAGTGGTTTAGTCATTAAAGGGCCTGTTTCCATCCTGTATAACTATGATTCTAACATTTCTTTTTTAGTCTGAGATTCATTTTAATCTCCCTTCTAACAGGATGAATTTCTGGTACAAAATTTGTAAACTGGGGATAGCTTTCAGCTATTGCACAAATATAAGTGGGAAAGGGTTTGAGCTACGAACTCCAGAAGATTCATAGGATCTCCAGTACAAGAAAATGTGATATGGCCCATATTGTTTGTGCCCACACTTTGCAAGAACAATTGAATTAGTCCAACTCCTCATCTTTTAGTTCATTCCTATGCAAATTGTTCCTTTTTCAATTTATAGCCTTTGGAACATTATAGCCTTTTGAATAAGAATCTGCATCTTTGCCTTTCCAGCCATGCATTCCAGATCAAGAATCTTAAACCTGTGTCCAAAATGTTCCACTACTTTGAATAATTAACATTCCTTTTCAACCTTTCCACTGCAAGGAAAACATTCCCATCTTTCTTACCCCTTCTGTGAAGACACGAGAAATTCTGCAGATGCTGGAAATCTTGATCAACACACACAAAATGCTGGAAGAACCTAAAAAGGCAGGCAGCATCCATGGAAGAGATAAGCAGTGGACATTTCCAGCTCAGATCCTCCATCAGCAGTCCTGAAAACCTGCTGAGTTCCTAATGCATTATTTTTGTGTTGCATATAAATAGAACATAGAATAGTACAGCACATTACAGGCTCTTTGGCCCACAATGTTGTGCTGACCCTCAAACACTGCCTCACATATAACTCCCCATCTTAAATTCCTCCATATACCTGTCTAGCAGTCTCTTAAACTTCACTAGTGTATCTGCCTCCATCACTGACTCAGGCAGTGCATTCCACGCACCAACCACTCTCTGAGTGAAAAACCTTCCTCTAATATCCCCCTTGAACTTCCCTCCCCTTAACTTAAAGCTATGTCCCCTTGTACTGAGCAGTGGTGCCCTGGGGAAGAGGCACTGGCTGTCCACTCTGCCTATTCCTCTTAATATCTTGTACACCTCTATCATCTCTCCTCTCATCCTCCTTTTCTCCAAACAGTAAAGCCCTAATTCCCTTAATCTCTGATCATAATCCATACTCTTTAAACCAGGCAGCATCCTGGTAAATCTCCTCTGTACCCTGTCCAATGCTTCTACATCCTTCCTATAGTGAGGTGAACAGAACTGGACACAGTACTCCAAGTGTGGCCTAACTAGAGTTTTATAGAGCTACATCATTACATCGCGTCTCTTAAACTCTATCCCTCGACTTATGAAAGCTAACACCCCATAAGCTTTCTTAACTACCCTATCTACCTGTGAGGCAACTTTCAGGGATCTGTGGACATATACCCCCAGATCCCTCTGCTCCTCCACACTGCCAAGTATCCTGCCATTTACTTTGTACTATGCCTTGGAGTTTGTCCTTCCAAAGTGTACCACCTCACACTTCTCTAGGTTGAACTCCATCTGCCACTGCTCAGCCCACTTCTGCAACCTATCAATGTCTCTCTGCAATCTTTGACAATCCTCTACACTATCTACAACACCACCAATCTTTATGTCGTCTACAAACTTGCCGAGCCACCCTTCTTCCCTGAAATCCAGGTCACTAATAAAAATCACGAAAAGTAGAGGTCCCAGAACAGATCCTTGTGGGACACTACTAGCTACAACCCTCCAATCTGAATGTACTCCCTCCACCAGAACCCTCTGCCTTCTGCAGACAAGCCAATTCTGAATCCACCTGGCAAAACTTCCCTGGATCCCATGCCTTCTGACTTTCTGAATAAGCCTACCATGTGGAACCTTGTCAAAAGCCTTACTAAAATACATGCAGATCACATCCACTGCACTACCTTCATCTATATGCCTGGTCACCTCCTCAAAGAACTCCATCAGGCTTGTTAGGCACAATCTGTCCTTCACAAAGCCATGCTGACTGTCCCTGATCAGACCATAATTCTCTAAATGCCTATAGATCCTATCTCTAAGAACCTTTTCCAACAGCTTTCCCACCACAGATGTAAGGCTTACTGGTCTATAATTACCTGGACTATCCCGACTAACTTTTTTGTACAAGGGGACAACATTCGCCTCCCTCCAATCCTCTGGTACCATTCCTGTGGACAACAAGGACATAAAGATCCTAGCCAGAGGCTCAGCAATCTCTTCCCTCGCCTCGTGGAGTGGCCTGGGGAATATTCATCAGGCCCCAGGGACTTATCCGTCCTGATGTATTTTAACAACTCCAACACCTCCTCTCCCTTAATATCAACTTGCTCCTGAACATCAACCTCACTCATATTGTCCTCACCATCATCAAGTTCACTCTCATTGGTGAATACTGAAGAGAAGTATTTATTGAGGACCTCGCTCACTTCCTCAGCCTCCAGGCACATCTTCCCACCTTTATCTCTAATTGGTCTTACCTTCACTCCTGTCATCCTTTTGTTCTTCACATAATTGAAGAATGCCTTGGGGTTTTCCTTTCCCTACTCGTCAAGGCCTTCTCATGTCCCCTTCTTGCTCTTCTCAGCCCCTTCTTAAGCTCCTTTCTTGCTACTTTATATTCCTCAATGGACTCATCTGATCCTTGCTTCCTAAACCTCATGTATGCTGCCTTCTTCCACCTGACTAGATTTTCCACTTCACTTGTCACCCATGGTTCCTTCATCCTACCATTCTTTATCTTCTTCACCAGGACAAATTTATCCCTAACATCCTTCAAAAGATCCTTAAACATCGACGACATGTCCATAGTACATTTCCCTGCGAAAACATCATCCAATTCACATCCACAAGTTCTAGCCTTATAGCCTCATAATTTGCCCTTCTCCAATTAAAAATTTTCCTGTCCTCTCTGATTCTGTCCTTTTCCATGATAATGCTAAAGGTCAGGGAGCGGTGATCACTGTCCCCCAGATGCTCACCCACTGACAGATCTGTGACCTGACCCAGTTCGTTACCTAATACTAGATCTAGTATGGCATTCCCCCTAGTCGGCCTGTCAACATACTGTGACAGGAATCCATCCTGGACACACTTAACAAACTCTGCCCCATCTAAACCCTTGGAACTAATCAAGTGCCAATCAATATTAGGGAAGTTAAAGTCACCCATGATAACAACCCTGTTACTTTTGCATCTTTCCAAAATCTGCCTTCCAACTTGCTCCTCGGTCTCTCTGCTGCTACAAGGGGGCCTATAGAATACCCCCAGTAGAGTAACTGCTCCCTTCCTGTTCCTGAATTCTACCCATACTGACTCAAAAGAGGATCTTGCTACATTATCCACCCTTTCTGCAGCTGTAATAGTATCCCTGACCAATAATGCCACCCCTCCTCCCCTATTTTGCCCCTCTCCATCCCTTTTAAAGCACTGAAATCCAGGAATATTGAGAATCCATTCCTGCCCTGGTGCCAGCCAAGTCTCCGTAATGGCCACTACATCATAACTCCATGTATGTATCCAAGCTCTCAGTTCATCACCTTTGTTCCTGATGCTTCTTACTTTGAAGTACACACACTTTAGCCCTTCTACCTTACTACCTTTACACCCTTTATTCTGCTTCTTTTTCATCAAAGCCTCTCTATATGTTAGATCTGGCTTTACTCCATGCACTTCTTTCACTGCTCTATTGCTCTGGGACCCAACCCCCTTGTAAATTAGTTTAAACCCTCCCAAACCATGCTAGCAAACCTACCAGCAAGGATATTGCTCCCCCTTGAGTTCAGGCAAAACCCATCCAATCTGTACAGGTCCTACCTTCCCCAGAAGAGATCCCAATGATCCAAAAATCTAAAACCCTTCCCCCTGCACCAACTCCTCAGCTACACATTCAACTGCTGTCTCTTCCAATTCTTACCATCACTATCACGTAGCACTGGCAGCAATCCTGAGAACACCACCCCTGAGGTCCTGTTCTTCAGCCTTCTGCCTAGTTCCCGAAACTCACACTTTAGGACCTCATCCCTCTTCTTGCCTATGTTGTTGGTCCCAACATGTATCACGACTTCTGGTTGCTTTCCCTCTTGGACCAGGATGTCATGCACCCTGTCAGAGACATCCCGGACCCTGGCACCCGGGAGGCAACAAACCATGCGGGTTTCCTTCTCACGTCCACAAAATCTCCTGTCTGCTCCCCTGACTATAGAGTCTCCAATGACGACAGCTCTCCTCTTCTCCGTCCCATCCTTCTGCACCACATGGTCAGACTCAGTGCCAGAGGCCCTGCCACCATAGTTCACACCTGGTCGGTCGTCCTCATCAACAGCACCCAGGATGGTAAACTTATTATTCAGGGGAATGGCTACAGGGGTGCTCTGCACTACCTGTCTACTCCCCTTCGCTTTCCCCCCTCGGACTGTCACCCAACAACCTGTTTCCTGCAGCCTGGATGCAGCCTAAATAAAACAATCATTCTTGGCAACTTCCCAGTGGTATTTTAGACCTTCTCTAAAGACTTTACAGGGTTGGCAGGGTGGAGATATGTCTCTACCAAAGGAGGTGTAAGGTGTTTCTTCCATCAGCTAAATTGCAGGTTACCATTAGGTAAGGGGTAGCACCTGATTAGCCCCCCCAATCAGGGTCAAATGAAGCCATGGGAGTAGTGGTGGATGGTCATATGAGCAGCTGGTGCACATCACAAGTCTTGGTTATGCGACCACTGACATCAGGCAGGCAGTCTCTCAATACAGGCAGAGTATTGAGAATGGCTGGTGTACCTGTCTGGTAAAGACACTGCCCAGAAGACTACAGTTCAGCATTCAACAGCATAATTCCCCTGCAGGCTCAACAAGAAGCTCAGAGACCTCGGCCTTCACCCTGCCTTACATAGATGGATCCTGGACTTCCTGTCAGATCGCCGGCAGGAGGTAAGAGTGGGCTCCCTCAACTCTGCCCCTCTGACCGTTAACACAGGAGCCCCTTAGGGCTGGTTACTAAGCCCCCTCCTTCACTCTCTGTATACCCATGACTGTGTTGCCACCCACAGCTCCAATCTGCTAAGTAACTTTGCTGATGACACTACACTGATTGGCCTAATCTCAAATAATAACGAGGCAGCTTATAGAGAAGAAGTCATCACCCTGACACAGTGGTGTCAAGAAAACAACCTCTCCCTCAATGTCGTAGAAACAAAGGAGCTGGTTGTGGACTACAGGAGGAATGAAGACGGGCTAACCCCTATTGACATCAATAAATCTGGGGTTGAGAGGGTGAACACCTTTAAGTTCCTTGGCATAAACATCACCGAGGATCTCACGTGGTCTGTACATACCGGATGTGTGATGAAAAAGGCACAACGATGCCTCTTTCACCTCAGACTTTTTTGAAGAAGTTTGGTCTGGACCCCCAAATCCCAAGAAATTTCTAAAGGGGCAAAATTGAGAGCATCCTGACTGGCTAAATCACTGCCAGGTATGGGAACTGCACTTCCCTCAATCGCAGGACTCTACAGAGAGTGGTGCGGACATCCCAGAGCATCTGTAGTTGTGAACTTCCCACTATTCAGGACATTTACAAAGACAGGCACGTGAAAAGGGCCCGTAGGATCATTGGGGACCTGAGTCACCCCAACCACCAACTGTTCCAGCTGTTACCTTCCAGGAAGTGGTACCGCAGCGTAAAAGCCAGGACCAACAGGCTCCGGGACAGCTTCTTCCACCAGGCCTTCAGACTGATTAATTCATGCTGACACAACTGTATTTCTATGTTATATTGACTGTCCTATTGTACATACTATTTATTATAAATGACTATAAATTACACATTGCACATTTAGACGGAGATATAACATAAAGACTTTTACTCCTTATGTATATAAAGGCTGTAAATAATAAAGTCAATTCAGTTCATGGTGAAGATCATGATCGTGTGCTTCATACAACACGGCACATAATGATGATGAAAGCCTTGACAGCTTCTTGAAGGTGGCATGTCCAGTAATAGATTTACTGCTTTTGTCCTGTGATGTGAAAAGTTTTCTTTATCTTAGCAGTCTGTGAGTTGATTTATAAGATTAAAGTTCCATTATTCTTTAAGACCTTTCTCACTTGTCTGGTTCACCTTGAAAGACCAATGTATTTGAACCTACAGTACTTGTCCAGAAACCCTTTTAACAATTGTTTCATATACCTACTCTTCTTTCTGAGCCTAACAAAATGCATCAATTGGCATTTATGAAAATTAATTTACCTGTAACTACTCGTTCAAGAATTCCTTTGAAAATAATACTATAATCTTCTACTTTTTACTCCACCTTCCAAAATGCATCACCTTGTATTTCCTTGAATTGTTACGTTTGCCAAATGTCTGTCACTTTAGTCCTGGTGAAGATTCTCAGCCTGAAACCTTGACAGTACTCTTTTCCATAGATGCAGCCTGACCTGCTGAGTTCCCCTAGCATTTTGTGTGTGTTGCTTGGATTTCCAGCATCTGTAGATTTTCTCATGTCTGCCACTTCTGCACCTGTCTTGAAGTCAACAATCGAAGTAATTGCTGGATTATAAAATAACAGCAGCTTTTAAAGGAAATTTCAATATATACTTGCAAAGGAAAAGAAAATTATGTATTGCAATACACTGTTGTCGCATAACAATAAATTTCATGAATATGTGTTGATGATATTAAACCTGATTCTTACTCTGAAAATACTAGCAAATTTCAGTTCTGTACCTGAATCTCTTGTTTATGCTGTTCATAAAGTAACATTTTGTACATCTTAGCTGACTTATCGTGATTATTAAATGAATTCCTGAGCAGAAACTCACCGTTTAAAAAAAAATTGTTTTATTTGTTTACAGACTTTTTCCCTACCTGAATCATTCACATAGTTGGTTTGTTGACTGTTTTAGCACAAAATAAAGAATAATTAAATCACAGACAATGATATAACCATAACAATGATTGCACTTTTGGATTCAGATTAATTCCTAAAATGTTATGGATCTGTTTTTCAGTTTAGGAAAAAAATTAGATCTTATAATAATTTCTAGCTTTAAAGGAGCAAGCATGAGGTACACTTAAGAACTAAAAATCTGAGAAAAGAATCACAAATTAAATAAGCATGCAATTCCATATCCATCCATTCACGGCAGACCCAAAATATTTGCAGAGCACCGCCAGCCTTCTATTTAATTTTCAGAGAAGATTGACAGAATCCCAAGTGATATCAGCCATTTGCTTTAGGGTATTTCTGCAGTTTGACAAGGTGGGTTGGGGCTTGTTTGGGTTGTTCCGCCAAACTGCAGCAAGAGATTAACTGGGAAATTCCAAAATGTAAGCTCATATACACTGTCATACTAGTGTACCTTTCTCCCAAGGCTTTAATTAGATTGTAGTTTCATCGTGTCTGACAACACCTCCAGTATTATTTATTGCAACAGTTCGGATGTGGAAGAAGGTCAGCATTGTAAATTGCTATGAGGAACCAGATTTGAATAGACAAAATAAAAGATAAATGTAGCATATGTGATTTTTGATGTATTCTCGGTACAAGAAGATTTAAGATTATGGAGAAGTGAATACTAAAATTACTTTATATTAAATAAGAGCTTAAATGAACAAATTATAAATTTACTTTTTTCTAGAGGCAGAGCATGGTAACATGCCCTTTCTAGCCCACTGGCCGTGTGCTCTCTAATTACACCCCTGTGAGCAATTAATCTACTAAACTTTGCATCTTTGGCATATCGGAGGAAACCAGAGCACCCTGAGGAAATCCACACAGTCACAGGGAGAATGTACGAACTCATTACAGGCAGTGGCAGGAGATGAACCCTGGCCACTGGCACTGTAATTGCATTACGCTAGTCGCCATACAACCCCTTAACTAACATTTAAAATCTAAAATTCCCTTACCTACTAACATCTAAGATTGCCTTTGGAAAACAGAATGGTGTACCAGAGACCCTGTATAAAGTTAAAGCAATTTAATATGTTCAGTACAATATAGGGACAGATTTTTGGGAATTTTCCATGTAGATACTAACTTTCTGACATCCATTGTTGTGGGACATCAGCCAATGAAGATCTCTGGAATTCAAGGAACATGATGACATCTAGTGGGTTGATCAGCCAATAAAATGGAAGAACTCTCACATCTAACCAACAAAGTAAGAATCTCCTGTTTTGGAATCAGAATCAGAATCAGGTTTATTAACACCAGCTGTGTTGTGAAATTTGTTAACTTAGCAGATGCAGTTCAATGCAATACATAATACATTATTTACATTTTCCAGCATTTTATAGAGACTTAAGATAAAGCGCACAATTGGGATCATGGTACAAATAAAAACACTATATGCAATAAAATGAATGTTTTTGTTAGGGAAACAATAAGGATTTCTGAAAAAAATATCTGAAGACATTCTAATCTGTCCATATTATATCACAGAGTTGGTCCAGTTAAATATCTGGTCAATGCAATGGTGGTTTTGGTCTACTCCGCAGAGTGTTGATGGTGGTGAACCTGATGTGAGTAATCTAGTTATTTTCAAGAGTCATTGATTAGATTTTTTTGTGTTGGGGGATTGGGTGACAGCGGAGAGTGCCACATTGTACTTCATGAGGGCTGTTAAACACATTCCAGATAACAGTCTTCACTGGACATTCAGAAGGACAACTGTCCACTTTAGATGCTCTTTAATGCAGTTCTGACAAAATTCACTTGGCTGAAACACCCTTCCAAGATTCAGCTTGCTAATTCCAAACCGAATTCCAATTCTTTTTTTTTGTTGGAGTTGTACTCATCCACATCCAGACAAATAGAGAATACTCTAACGTATTCCTGACACTTGCACTTGGAGAAAGTGAAAATGTTCATGCAAGTCAACGGTTGAGTTGTGCCTCAGACTACCCAGCTTCTTTCCCATTCCTGCACCCAATAGGCTAGTCCTCTTATGTCTCTGGTGAGCCCGCACCTATTCCTCACCACCACCCAAATGGAGGACTTCATGTGTTTAAGGCTGTTGATTGTAAGGAGGTATTAGTTAGATGCTTCTTGGTTCAAGATGGTTACTGTCTGGAACTGGTTTGGCATGAACGCTGATTGCCACTCATTGGAGTCGTAAAGAAGGGTCTCAGCCTGAAATGTTGACTGTTCATTTATTCCCAAAGAGGCTGCCTCTCTTGCTGAGTTCCTCCAACATGTTGGATGTGCTACTCTCAATTTTCAGGGTCTGCAGAAACATTTGTGTTTGTTATTTGTCAATCTGTGCTCGAGTGTTGATTAGGCCTCACAGCTTGCAGACATGCACTGATTGGTTGTAAACTGAAAAAAGTTAATGAATATCCTAATATTTGACCCTGATATGGAGGGAGGGTCACTGCTGAATCAGCTGAAGACCATTGGGACCTGGACACTTCCTGGGAAACTTCTGCCACCACAACTATCTTGCTTTGTGCCAGGTATGACTCCATTCAAACAACTTAACGTCTCTTTCTGAGGCATAGTGTTTTTTAGATTTTTAATAGTAAAAATGGGGTGTATGGGGTGTCTAGGGAGGGGTAGCACCTCTGGTGGGGGCCTACCATGCCCTTTTTCAGGGCAGCTCGTCCACCTTTGGTCCCCACCTGGCGCTCAGCTCTCACCTGTGGCTCCACGTAGCTGTAACACGCGCAGTGGCCACACCCCGGTAAACCGTCTCGGCAGTCGGGCCAAACCAGGTGAGGGTAGCCGACGGGTCTTCGACCCTCGGTGAGGTAGGGGATCTGTCTGTCCCAGCATGTGAAGTCTGACCCTGGAAGCTTGAGCAGAAGAGACCGATTAATGGTCCAACGGTCAAGAAGGCGGCCCGCAGGTGTTGTGGAGCGCTAAGAGCATGACAAGACGCATAGACATCCTGGTCATCCACTGCAAGAGGATCCACTCTTTAAACTCATCCGGCAGAAGGCAAAGTCAAAGCACTGTTGTAACCTGCCACGTACACGATTTCCCAATATGTCAGAGCGGCGTGGAGAGAAATCATCTGCCAACGGGAAATTCCAGATGCGACCTAACGACGATAACTACGAATAGTAAAAATAGCTGATAATGTTCTTGTTAGTCACTTTTGAAGGATAGTCATTGATGTAATGCATGCAACTTTCAATTTGCAGACAGCCAGATCTCAAATGAAAATTGTACTTCTTTAGTGAAGAGATTGTGAAACTCATATTAGTGTAAACATCACTCTTCCTAAAAGTAACAGCACGGGATATCTTACCTCTGCCTAATTTTACCAGGGCGTTATTTTCACACCTGACCCAAAGGGTGAAGCTTTGATTCTCCTAGCGCATCCTCACTATTCAATTGAATTGTTAACCGAGATTTATGTATGTCACTTGAGTGGAATTTGATTCTGAAGCCTTCTGCCTACAAGAGTGATGTTACTGAGCTACAGACCACACTGAGCAGCTGCATAAGCGAAATTAACTGAAAGGGACATCAGCTTGTTAATAATGGGCTGTCAATTCCCTATTGCACTTTACTGAAGTTAAGTTTTACCCTGAGTATGTTTTATTTCCAACGTTTTCCCCACTTTATTTCTTGACATGGTTTACAGTCAAATATATACTCAGTGGCCACTTTAATAAGAACACTTGTACCCTTCTAATCAGCCAAGCAGGTGGCAACAACTCCGTCCATAAATGTATGCAGACATGGTCAAGAAGTTCAGTTTTTCTTCAGACCAAACATCAGAATGGGGGAAGAAATGTGACCGTGGAAGAATGACTCCTGGTGCCAGACGGGGGGGGGGGTGGGGCGGGCTTTGAATATCTCAGAAACTGCTGATCTCCTGGGAGTTTCCAACAGCACCGTCTGAAGAGTTCAGAGAGTAGTGCAAAAAAATTTTTTTTAATCCAGTATGCAGCAGTTCTGTGGGCAAAAATGCCTTGTTAATGAGAGAGATCAGACGTAAATGGTTCATGTTGACAGGAAGACGACAATAACTCAAACAACCATGCGTTACAACAGTGGGGTGTAGAAGAGCATCTCTGAATGCACAACACATCAAACCTTGAAGTGGATGGGCTACAGCAGCAAAAGACCACAAACATGCACACAGTGGCCATTAAGTACAGGTGATACCCAATAAAGTGGCCACTGAGTGTAGAGACGGGCGTCAGTACAAATTCAAAATGTGCTTTACCGTTGAATTGTTGAGACCCTGTGACGGGTAGTTGAGAATTGCTGATGATACTTAAACATTCCTTGGTCTTACTTATACTTGACCATTATTGAGGATATTCCTTTGAAGTCTGCGGAGAGTCAGCGTGACATCAAAAATCTTGAGAATCTCCTATAGATGTGTCGTGGAGAGTGTATTGACTGGCTGCATTGCGGTCTATTATGGGAACACCAATCCTTTTTAATGGAAAATCCTACAAAAGGTAGTGGATTAGACCCAGTACTTAATGGGTAAAGGCCTCCCTACCATTGGGCACAACTACATGAAACACTGTCATAGGAAAACAGCATCAAACATCAAAGATCCTCACCACCCAAGCAAAGCTCTTTTCTCATTGCTGCCATCAGGTAGAAGGTACAAGAGCCTCAGGACTTGTGCCACCAGGTTCAAGAACAGTTACTGCCCCTCAACCACCAGGCTTGGGAACAAAAGAGGATAATTACAGTCATCTATTGAGATGTTCCCACAACCATTTTTCTCAATTTAAGGACTTTTTATCTGGTGATTTCATGCTTTCAATATTTATAGCTATTTACTTATATTTGCATTTGCACAGTGTGTTGTCTTCTATGCTCTTGCTCCTTCATTGATCCTCTTTACAGTTCTGGTTCTATAGATTTGCTGAGTGTTCCTACAGGAAAAAGAATCTCAGGGTTGTATGAGGTGACATGTATATACTCTGATAATAAACTTTACTTTGAATTTTGAACTTTGAATTTTGAACTCCAGAAACCCAACATAGCATCTTGTCTTGTTATATTGACGGAAAACCATCACAAATTTGCTTTGCTGCCCACTGCCTGATCCCTATCACCCAGTGTTTCATTAAAGAAAGATAACAGTGACGAGCATAGGTGAAATTCATTATGGGTGACAAATGATGTAGCGTTTACAGGTCCAAGTGATTAATAGAGGAACTGAAGTTGTATCAATGCAGTGATTCAATCGTGGATAAGGTGACACAATCACGGATGGCATCTGTGTTAGCAGGATGTAAAATGGTGATTGTATCAGGAGAATGCAATCTATATTTCAAGTGCATTATAAAAGAATACAAGACTAATTTGTTAAAATTACATGGAATCTGGAGGAAATTCTTGAAAAACATTAGGAGGGACATGTCCCTAGGGCCTGATGGAATCTATCCCAGGGAAACAAGGGAGGAAATTGCTGGGGCATTGAAAATTATCCTTGTATCCTCTTTAGCCACAGGCAAGGTGCAGAAGACTGGAGAAAAGCCAATCTTATTCTTTTGTTCAAGAAGTGTGGCAGCGATAAACCTGGAAATTATAGAGCAGAAATTACATCAGAGGTCACAAATGTATAGGAAAAGATTCTTATGGACAGGATTTACTCACATTCCAAAATGCATGGAGTTATTAGAGATGGTTAGTGCAGGGGAGGTCTCACAAATCTGAATTAATTTTCTGAGGAAGTATCAAAATTAGTTTGTGAGAAGAGGATAACAGATGTTGTTTATGTGGACTTTTGACTAAAGTTGAGTATAACATTTGATGAAGTCCCTCATGGTAGGCTGACCCAGAAGATTAAGTCACATAGGACCCACAGTGAGCTGGTAAATTGCCTTGGACAGAGTGTGATGGTACAGGGGTCTTATTCTGTCTGGAGGTCTGAGACCACGTTCTGCAAGGATCAGTGCTGTAAGCTATAGATATACATTAGTGCTTTGGATGAAAAGGCAAAGGTTGAGGAGCAAACTCATAGAAGGAGAGGATTAGAGTGATAGGAACCTAAAAAGGTAAGTGGGATTTGCTTAAAAGGAATCTTGGTCAGCATGCAGGAGTTGGGTTGAGGGGACTGTTTCAATGCTGTGTAGATATGAATCTACATACAATTATAGGAGGAGCAGCTAGGGGAGATGGTCAGAGTCTTTTTCCTGTTTTGGAAATGACTAATACTGGAGGACATAGGTTTAAAGTGAGAGGTGAAGTTTAAAGGAGATTGCCAAGAGAGATGATAGATGCAGATACGATTTCCAAGTTGAAGAGGCATTTAGGTAGCCACATGAACACGCAGGAACAGAGAGATACATACAGACCTTAAACACAACAAAGTCTGCAGGTGCTGGAAATCCAGAGTAGCACACACAAAATGCTGGCAGAACTCAGCAGGCCAGACAGCATCTATCACTACCTCCTCCCATAGATGCTGTCTGACCTGCTGAGTTCTGCCAGCATTTTGTGCTTTTATTCATTCCCAATTTTACTACTTTTTGATTAATACGTTTTTGCTGAATATCCATTAAATTTCCCTTTATCTATCCTCTATTTACATTTCATATTTGGCAGCAGCAAAAATAATATGGGCAGATCTTTGAGTATTTTAAGCATTAATTAAAACCATTACTAGGATTGAGCGGGGACAATTCGGATATTTCTTTCAAAGACCAAGCTAGCATGATGAGCGCCCTCACTATACAAAATGGTTCAAAAAAAGAAGAGAATTTTGCATTACTTAGCATCTAATTTGAAAAAAAAAGTCTCTCAATAACAATAATTTGGGTACGTGTTCATTTAATCTAGTAGAATATCCCAAGTCTGTTTACGAGGTTCTGGCAGACAAAATGTGATAGATTAGGGTCTGTTGCATTTTTGAAGAGATGTATGTGGGTGGTGAAAGTGCCAGTTTTTCCGATCACATTTCCCATGTAGGCGCGTGTCGGAGAAAGACAGAGACATCCTCACCCTCTCGGAACTGTTGTGCGAGCCTGCGATGCCTTGCCGACGATGGTCCCATCTCGGGGCTGGACCGGTTTCCCTTTGCGAGGCCACGGTAGTATTTGGGTGCGGGACGGTTTTCCGGTGAGGTGGCCGGGGCTCGGTTTGTGTGCAGGGCGATGACCGACGCCAGAGTGGAAGTGGCCGGCCCTGTCCCGGAGCCGGGCGCCGGCGGGGCCCCGCAGAGCAACAACAACCCGCTGGCCAGAAAGCTGAATAAAATTCTGGAGACCCGGCTGGACAACGACAAGGTGGGTGAGGCCGGTACCGGAGCACTGCCATCGGTGTAATTACCGGGGAAACGCTGCCCGAGTTTATAAACTAGAATCCTCCCCACCTTAAAGCACATCGCATTTCTTTCGTAACTGCAAGTTCTGGTCACATTAAAGAATTGTCACACTTTTTGTTTGCACCTGCGGCGTGTTAAAAATAAAATCTGCAACCAATAATCAGCTCAATTCTTGAAAATATAGATAGTAAAAAATTAGAAGTGAAAACAAAAGAACATTCTTTAAGGCAGACAGCATTTGTGGTAAGACAAAACAGTATTTCAGGTCCTGAACCATTCGTGAAATCTGTTTTTTTCCCACTGACATTGCCTAACTTGAGTATTTCAAACATTGCAGTCCAACTGTTCAGATAGATTGCTTTCGAAATTGTAATCTTCTGGAAATTAAGATATTTGGGTTTAAAACGTTACTCCTATTCAGAAATGAACAACGTTTTGGGGTGACTAGTTCTTTGATTAGTCACTCTCCCCCTAGATAAGACTATACCAAGGTTTTGTCAAGTTCAGGTTGAATGTGCCTGTCACAGAGTTGGTTTGGCTTTCTTTCTCCAAACGTTGGAGTACTGGCACTTCTCAGTCCTAATTACCTGCCCCATGTCATCCTGCTGAGCGAAGGTAATCTTGGCCAACTTTTCACCACCTTCAGCTGTTTCCCCTTATTGCTGCTTTGTATTAAATGCAAGGAATTTGTGATTGCTTTTAGCAATAGGATCCAGCCCCGCTTATTTAGTTTCTTCTTCCTTTGCTACCTATCTAGCAGCATGGTAATGTTGTGCTTAACACAAGAGATAGTGATTGTTGTTGTCTGTAGGCGGTTTGCGTGTTCTCCTCCTGCCTGTGAGTTTCCTGTGTGGGCCCCCGGTTTCCTCCCACATTCCAAAGAGGCAACACCTGCAGATTGTCCCCAGCACAATCCTCACTGATCTGATTGAATGTTTTGACGTACATGTGACAAATAAGGCCAACGTCTTCTGCAGCATCACGATTCATTCTAATTCCTACATGATCCTTCATCTCATTTTCCAGAAAGCATATGCCTTCCTAATGTTCCATTTCTGTCAACTACTGCCTGACCACTTTATAAAAATAAATCCTTAAATTCTTTTACTTCACAAAGTATCACAGCATAACAATATTTTATTCCCTTTGAAAAGCTCTAATTGTGTTATTGCCTTCCAACTCTTTGGCCATCTTTGTAGTTCACTCTCTCCAATCAGGTTTTTGTCACTGCAACACATACAAAACGCTGGAGGAACTCAGCAGGCCAGGCAGCATCTATGGAAATTGGCTTTAAATTGGCTTTATTACTCACGTCCTTCATATACATGAGGGGAAAAATCTTTACGATACATCTCCATTCAAATGTGCAATGTGCATTATAGTCATTTATTATAAATATTATGTAACGTGCATTATGTCAATGTAACACAGTTGTGTCAGCATGAATTAACCAGCCTAATGGCCTGGTGGTAGAAGCTGACCTGGAGCCTGTTGGTCCTGGCTTTTATGCTACGGTACTGTTTCCTGGATGGTAGCAGCTGGAACAGTTTGTGTTTAGGGTGACTCAGGCCTCCAATGATCCTTCGGGCCTTTTTTACACACCTGTCTTTGTAAATGTCCTGAATAGTGGGAAGTTCACATCTACAGATGCGCTGGGCTGTCCACACCACTCTCTGCAGAATCCTGCAATTGAGGTATAGTTCCTGTACCAGGCAGTGATGCAGCCAGTCAGGATGCTCTCAATTGTGCCCCTTTAGAAAGTTTTTAGAATTTGGGGGTCCAGACCAAACTTCTTCAACTATCTGAGGTGAAAGAGGCGTTGTTGTGCCTTTTTCATCACACAGCCAGTATGTACAGACCACGTGAGATCTTCGGTGATGTTTACCCTCTCAACCCCAGATCCATTGATGTCTATAGGGTTAACCTGTCTCCATTCCTCCTGTAGTCCACAACCAGCTCCTTTGTTTTTGCGACATAGAGGGAGAGGTTGTTTTCTTGACACCACTGTGTCAGGGTGATGACTTCTTCTCTGTAGGCTGCCTCATTTTTATTTGAAATTAGGCCAATCAGTGTAGCATGGTCAACAAATTTAATTAGCAGATTGGAGCTCTGGGTGGTGACAGTCATGGGTATACAGAGAGTAAAGGAGGGGGCCTTGTACATTGTCCTGAGGGGCACAGTCAACATTTTGGGATGAAACCCTTTGGCAGGACTGGAAAAAAAGCTGAGGAGTAGATTTGAAAGGTGGGGGGAGGAGAGAGAGAAACACCAGGTGATAGGGAAACCTGGAGGGAAAGGGATGAAGCAAAGAGCTGGGATGTTGATTGGTGAGAGACAGAAGGCCATGAAAGAAAGAAGAAGTGGGGGAGCACCAGAGGGAGGTGATGGGCTGGCAAGGAGATAACATGACAGAGGGACAAAGGGATAGGGAATGATGGGAGCGTTACTGGAAGTTCGAGAAATCAGTGTTCATGTCATCAGGTTGGAGGCTACCCAAACGGAATATAAGGCGTGGTTCCTCCAACCTAAATGTGCCCTCATCATGACAGTGGAGGAGGCCATGGATGGACATATCGAAATGGGAAGAGGAATTAAAATGGGTGGCCACTGGGAGATCCTGCTTGTTCTGGCGGATGGAGCATAGACGTTTGGTGAACCGGTGTCCCAATCTATGTCGGGTCTCACTGATATACAAGAGGCCACACCAGGAACACCAACAGACTCACAAGTGAAATTTTGCTGCACCTGGAAGGACCGTGTGGGGCCCTGAATGGTAGGGAGGGAGGAGGTGTAGGGGCAGGTGAAGCGCTTGTTCTGTTTGCAAATGGAAGAGATGGGGTTGAGGGCAGCATTGTTGGTGGAGGAAGGGAAGCCCCTTTCTTTGAATAAGGAGGACATCTCCTTCATCCTAGAATGAAAAACCTCACCTGAGAGCAGATGCAGTGGAGACGGAGGAATTGAGAGAAGGGTCAAGTGTTTTTACAAGTAGCATGGTCAAGCAAGTTATATTCCAGGTAGCTGTGAGAGTCTGTTGGTTGATAATAGAGATCAGTGGATAAGCTGTCTCTGGAGATAGAGACAGTGCGATCGAGAAAGGGAAGGGAAGTGTCGGAAATGGACCAGGTGAATTTGAGGGCAGGTTGGAAGTTGGGGACAAGGTGGATGAAGTTCATTGCAGGTGCAGGAAGCAGCACTAATGCAGTCGTTGATGTAGCATATGAAAAGTGTGCGACGCTCACCAGTGTAGGCTTGGAACGTAGACTATTCCATGTAGCTGACAAACAGGCAGGCATAGCTGGGACCCCATGTGAGTACCCATGGCTACTCCTTTTGCTTGAAGGAAGTGAGAGGCGCCAAAGGAGTGAGAAGAAGTTCCACTAGGCAGAGCAGAGTGGTGGTGGAGGGGAGCTGGTTGGGCTGGTGTCCAGAAAGAAACGGAGAGTTTTGAAGCCTTCCTGGTGGGGGATGGAGGTGTATAGGAACTGGATGTCCTTATTGAAAATAAGATGATGGGGGCCAGGGAACCTGAAATCCTTAAAAAATCAAGAGCGTGTGAGGTGTCATGGATGAAGATGAGGTGGAACTGTACCGGGGGGATAAAACAGAGTCGATGTATATATGAGTTCAATGGGGCAGGAACAAGCTGAATGAGTGGGTCTACCTGGACAGGCAGGTTTGTGGATCATGATCAGAGTTTGTTTATTTGTTTATCGATACAGTGTGGAACAAGCTCTTCCTGCCCAACAAGCCATCCATCAATTCACCTAGTTAACACTAGCCTAATCTCAGGCTAATTTACAGTGACCAAGTAACCCACTAACTGGTACGTCTTTGGACTGTGGGAGGAAACTGGAGCACCCAGAGGAAACCCATGCAGTCATGGGGGAATGTACAAACTCCTTATAGATTGTATATGCAATTGAACTCTGACGCCCCGAGCTGTAATAGCGTCGCACTAACCACTATGCTACTGTGGTGTCCACCACAACCGCTATGCTACCATGGCCTTATTTCCAGTACTTGTGCTCCCTTAAATACTTGTGATTTTTCAACACCTAAACAATGCCCTTGGTGAGTTCATTTGCAGACGTTGGATTAGTTTCCACATGTTGATGATTTCATGATCGACTTATATCTACTCTTTTATCTCTTTTATTGCGTGAATTTTGCAATTCCTTTTAGGAGATGTGAGATTCTGGCAGGAGTCACAATCTTCTATAGTTAATCATGAGCAACATTAGCGTCAGTTTCTGCATAACACGCTTAATATAATTGTTTGAATCAGTCTCAGGGGGCACTGACTTTCAATTCTAAACCTTTCAATTCAAGTTGAGTAGTTTACTCTTCCCCTTTCTTTCTCATATTGTCTCCTGGTTCTTTGGGATCTGGAATTTGAAATTCTTTGTCCTATATGCTTTGCCTTTTATGGCATGGCTTTCACTTTCTCAAGAGCTTTCTTACTCTGACATCTCGTCCTCCCCCGTGTACTCTAATCTTTAAGTTTGGCTTTTTGTGTGTCCCATTGCTACGTTAAGAAAATTATGGAGACTCCAATTTTTTCCACACACCTTTTGGCACTCTGTCCTCTTAAAGATGTCTGTTAAAAACTGTTAGACTATTTCTATAACCTGTGCTGAAACATCTTTTGGCTTGTTTTGTTTTTCTGTGTATATTTTGGTATAATTTTTCTTACTTGTAGACAACAAAAAGCAAAGAAAAGAAAGTCTACAGTTATCCCTGGCTACAGGAATTAGAGATTGGCAATTTATTGATGTTGTTCCATTGTTTAACGAGGCAGGAAAGAATAAGATTCAAGATCGTTTAATGTCATTTCTAGTACACAAATGTAAAGGAAAATGAAATAATTTGTACCGTGGATCTGCAGCAAAAACATACCGTAAGATAAAGAACACAATAATAAAACACACAATAAATATAAGTATCTAAGATAGCTTAGATTGTATGTCCATAAAGTGATGCCAGGCACAGGAGTGTTTGTACATAGGTGACTTTGACAGGAAATGATAAAGGTGGGGTGATAAATGATAAAGGTTGGTGGGGTGGGTTAGTGAGTGGAGCCTTACTGCATAGGGAGATTAACTGTTTATGAGTCTGGTGGCAGTGTAATCGTAGATCAGTTGCTTTACTTTCAGTGGACAGTAAATTATTGGAATCTTTTCTCAAGGACATATTGATTTACTAATTGATATTTTTGGAGCCAGTAACAAAGAAGGGCATTGGGAGCATAGTAGATAACTTGGTGGTCGACGAAGTTAGCTCACATTTAAATTATAACACAGTAACACACACAAAAGGCTGGAGGTGCTCAGCAGGTCTGGCAGCATCTACCAAAAGGAATAAATAGTCAACGTTTCAGGTCAAGACCCTTCATCGGGATTGGAAAGGAAGGGGGAATAAGGTGGGGGGAGGAGGCTGTGTACAGTCCAGAAGGTGATAGGTAATGCCAGGTGAGAGGGAAGATGGGAGGGTAGGGGAGAGGGAATGAAGTGAGAAGGGGGGAGGTGAAAGATGGAAAAGATAATGGATGAAAAACAAGGAATCTGAGAGGAGAGTACACCATGGGAGGAGGAGGGGCACCAGAGGGAGGTGAGGAGATGAGAAGGGTACAGGGGGACCCAGGATAGAGAGTGGGAAAAAGAGAGAAGGAGTGGGGGGGTAGAACTTACTGGAAGTAAGAAAAATCAATGTTCATGCCGTCATGTTGGAGGCTACCCGGATTCAATATGAAATGTTGTTCTCCGGCCTGAGAATAGCCTCATTGTGGCAGCAGAGGAGGTCATGGACTGACACATCAGATTGGGAAGTAGAATTAAAATGGGTGGCCGCCAGGAAATCCTGCCTGTTGGAAAGTCCATCTCCCACCCCCCACCCTCATCACATTCTACAGGGGTTGTATTGAGAGCATCCTGAGCAGCTGCGTCATTGCCTGGTTCAGAAATTGCACCATCTCGGATCGCAAGACCCTGCAGCGGATAGTGAGGTCAGCTGAGAAGATCATCGGGGTCTCTCTTCCCGCCATCACGGACATTTACACTACACGCTGCATCCGCAAAGCAAACAGCGTTATGAAGGACCACACACACACCTCATACAAAGTCTTCTCCCTCTTGCCGTCTGGGAAAAGGCTCCGAAGCTTTCGGGCTCTCACGACCAGACTATGTAACAGTTTCTTCCCCCAAGCTATCAGACTCCTCAATACCCGAATCCTGGACTGACACCTCGCCCTATTGTCCCGTTTATTATTTATTGTATTGCCTGCAATGTGTGGTGCACTTTATGCAGTCCTGGATATGTCTGTAGTCTAGTGTAGTTGTTTTTTTTTTGTTTTTTTACATAGTTCAGTCTAGTTTTTGTACTGTGTCATGTAACACCATGGTCCTGAAAAATGTCTCATTTTTACTATGTACTGTACATAGCCGTTATGGTCGAAATGACAATATAAGTGACTTGACTTGACTTGTGGACAAAGTGAAGGTGCTCCCAATTTTCACCAAGTCTCGTAAGTGCAGAGAAGGTTGCACCAGGAGCACTGGATACAGTAGATGACCCTGACAGACTTACAGGTGAAGTGTTGCCTCACTGAGAAGGACTGTTTGGGGCCCCCAATGGTGGTGAAGGGGAAACTGAAACACTTGTCCTGCTGCAGGGGTAGGTGTCAAGAGGAAGATCACTGGGAAAGTACGGATGGACAAGGGAGTCAGGGTGGTCCCTATGGAGAGTGTTGTGGGGTGTGGGGAGGAGAGGGAAAGATGTATTTAGGGTAGAATCTGTTGAAGATGGTGGAAGTTGTGGAGAATGATATGCTGGATGTGGAGGCTTGTGGAAGTAGTAGGTTATTACATGGGGAACTCTGTCCCCGCTCTGGTGGCGGGAAGATGGAGTGAGGGTGGATGTTGGGGAAGTGAGGAGAGCATCAATGGTAGAGGAAGTGATACCCGATTCTTTGAAGAAGGGGACATTTCAGATATTCTGGAATGGAAAGTCTCATCCTGAGAACAGATGCAGTGCAGATGGAGGAACTCAGAAAAAGGAATAACATTTTTACAGGTGACAGGATGGGAAGAGCTATGGTCAAGATAGACATGAGTGTCAGTAAGTTTATAAAAGATTTCAGTAGACAGTGTGTCTCCAGAGATTGCAAGCAGGACAAGCGGTATCAGAGATGGACCAAGTGAATTTGAGGGCAGGGTGGAAGTTGGAGGCAAAGTTCATTGAAATAATGATATAGTCTGCATGGATTTTAGCAAGACTTGTGACATAGTTCTGCCATTATAGGCTGGTCAAATAAACAGAAGTACATAGAGTTCAAGAGTGTGTAACAAGTTGCATTTAAAATTGGTAGCAGAAGGGTAATGATAGAAAAACGTTGTTATGACCATTTGGCCTGCACAAAAGCTAATATAAAATGTGTTTTTTTGTGTTTTTATTCATGTTTTGAATTTTGGTGTTGAATTGACTGATTTTTTTGTACTATTGGATATTATCTATGTTAATACCATGACACACATTTACCTCACTTTTTTCTGTTTGTTAAATAATACCTTTGTCAATTTTCCACTGAACCCAGTGAGTTTAAAGGGACTGTGGGAAATGGCTCCCATGTAAGTTCATTTATTGTTGTCACTGTGAAAAATTTTCTTTTGCATCTTACGCATACAGATCATTTCATCATATCTGTACATTGAGGTAATAGAAGAGAAAACATTAGCAGATTGCAGACTGAAGCGTTACAGTTACCGAGAAAGTGCAGTGCACATAAACAATAAGGTGTAAGGCCATAACAAGATTGATTGTGAGGTCAAGAGTCCATGTTATTGTTCTAGGGCACTGTTCACTAGTCATACAACAGTGGATAGAAGCTGAACTTGAGTTTGGTGGTTCATACTTTAGGCTTTTGTATCTCCTGGCTGATGGGAGAGGGAAGAAGAGAGAAAGTTAGGATTGGGTGTGGTCTCTGATTATGTTGGCTGCTTTACTGAGGCAGCAAGAAGTGTAGATAGAAGGAAGGCTGGTTTCTGGGATGCTTCTATGGAGCATTTATTAAAAATAAACTGAAGGTCAAATGGGGCATCCCAAACTTCTTTATCCTTCTGAGGAAATAGAGGTGCTGGTGAGCTTTTTTAACCATAGAAACCATAGAACATTACAGCACAGAAACAGACCTTTCAGCCCTTCTTGACTGTGCCGAACCATTTCTCTGCGAAGTCCCACTGAGCTGCACCTGGACCATATCCGTCTATACCCCTCTCATCCACGTACCTGTCCAAGTTTTTCTTAAATGTTAAAAGTGACCCCGCATTTACCACTTCATCTGGCAGCTTATTCCACACTCCCAGCACTCTGTGTGTGAAGAAACCCCCCCCCCCATATTCCCTTTAAACTTTTCCCCCTTCACCCTTAATCCATGTCCACTGGGTTTTTTTCTCCCCTAGCCTCAGTGGAAAAGCTTGCTTGCATTCACTCTATCTATACCCATCATAATCTTATATACTTCTATCAAATCTCCCCTCATTCTTCTATGCTCTAGGGAATAAAGCCCTAACCTATTCAACCTTTCTCTGTAGCTCAGTTTCTCAAGTCCTGACAACATCCTTGTAAACCTTCTCTGCACTCTTTCAACCTTATTAATATCCTTGTAATTTGGTGACTAAAACTGCACATAATGCTCCAAATTCGGCCTCACCAATGCCTTATACAACCTCACCATTACATTTCAACTCTTCTATTCAGTACTTTGATTTATAAAGGCCAATGTACCAAAAGCTCTTTTTACAACCCTGTGTCACCACTTGTAGGGAATTATGTATCTGTATTCCCAGATCCCTCTGTTCTACTGCACTCCTCAGTGTCCTACCATTTACCTTATATGTTCTACCTTGGTTTGTCCTTCCAAAGTGCAATACCTCACACTTGTCTATATTAAACTCCATGTGCCATTTTTCAGCCAACTTTTCCAGCTGGTTCAGATCCCCCTGCAAACTTTGAAAACCTTCCTCACTGCCCACTACACCTCCAGTCTTTGTATCATCAGCAAATTTGCTGATTCAATTTACCACATTATCATCCAGATCATTGATATAGATGACAAACAACAATGGACCCTGTGGCACACCACAAGTCACAGGCCTCCACTCAGAGAAGCAATCCTCCACTACCACTCTCTGGCTTCTTCCATTGAGCCAATGTCTAATCCAGTTCGCCATGTATACCTAGTGACTGAATCTTCCTAACTAACCTCCTATGTGGGACCTTGTCAAAGGCCTTACTGAAGTCCATGTACACAATATCCACTGCCTTCCCTTCATCCAATTTCCTGGTAACCTCCTCAAAAAACTCTAATAGATTAGTTAAACATGACCTACCACGCACAAAGCCATGTTGACTCTCCCTAATAAGTCCCTGTTTATCCAAAGACTTGGAGATCCCATCTCTTAGTACACCTTCCAATAATTTACCTACTAGTGACGTCAAACTTACCGGCCTATAATTTCCTGGATTACTTTTAGAGCCTTTTTTAAACAACGGAACAGCATGAGCTAACCTCCAATCCTCCGGCACCTCACAAGTAGATACCGAGATTTTAAATATATCTGCTAGGGCCCCTGCAATTTCAACACTAGTCTCCTTCAAGGTCTGAGGGAATACCCTGTCAGGAGCTGGGGATTTATCTACACTGATTTGCCTCAAGACAGCAAGCACCTCCTCCTCTTCAATCTGTATAGGTTCGATGACCTCACTACCTGTTTGCCTTATTTCTATAGACTCCATGCCAGTTTCCTTATGTTACGTACTTGTGACACATGACAGTGGAGCCCTTGTCATGTGACTGGGGTTGAAGCTGTACTGGACTTGAGGTGATGGTCTTCTGATGGTGGAATGACATCATTTTCCCGCCAGTAGAGGTCATGTGACGGGTTTTTTACAGGTTATAAAAGGTAGACCCCACCCTGTGAGGAGGGGCAGTTCGTGGCTGGATTTGCCAAGTTGACTTCATGCCACTGCGTGTTTGAAGTGATGACGCAGTTTAGTTGAAGGATGAAGTTTTTATTTAATGCCTAAAGTTTAAAAGGTTAATGCCAACAGGTTCTTTATGATTCTGTTAGTTTGAGAATTAGAGGAGAGTGAAGATTCAAGGTTGGAAGTTAAAGATCGAGGAGAATCGCTTTCTACGGTGAAACGGGGGCGACCTTTGATCCTTATTTGGAAGGATTTCGTTGACTATCTTCGTGCTAATCCCTAGGTTTACCTAGAAAGGATTGAAGGTAGTGGAGAAGGAAAGGTCAGTGCCTTTAAGCCGTTCTGTTTCGTAAATTCTTCGTGGGAATTTCGACGTCGGGAATCGAAGCAAACGACGTGAAAGATAACTTAAATCGTCCTGTAAAGTCTCTCCTTTTAAATGGACTGTGAGCATATCGAACTTTTGGCAATATCACTTTAAAGAACTGTTTTGGAATATCACTTTAAAGAACTGTTTTGGAATATCACTTTACGAACTGTTTGAACAGCCGCTCAGCAGCTGTTTCCGGTTACGGTAGTGTTTGTTTACTTTTGGGGGGTTTGTTTTCTGTGTTTAATAAACGGGTTGTTTGTTATAAGAAACCCTTGCCGAACTCATATATTTATTGTTGCCTGAATACGTAACACTTAGTAAATACAGTTGCAAAAAACCCATTTAAGATCTCCCCCATTTCTTTTCGTTCCACACATAGCCGACCACTCTGATCTTCAAGGGGACCAATTTTATCCCTTACTATCCTTTTGCTCTTGTAGAAGCTCTTTGGATTATCCTTCACCTTGACTGCCAAAGTAACCTCATGTCTTCTTATAGCCCTCCTGATTTCTTTCTTAAATATTTTCTTACTCTTTTTATACTCTTCAAGCATCTTATTTCCTCCCTGTTGTCTATACATGTTATACATCTCTTCTTCATCATCAGAGTTCCAATATCCCTCAAGAACCTTATTCTTATTCACTTTGCCTTTAATCCTGACAGGAACATACAAACTCTGCACTCTCAAAATTTCTCATTTGAAGGCCTCACACTTCAAATGGCATCCTTGCCAAAGAACAACCTATCCCAATCCACGCTTTTTAGATCCTTTCTCGTTTCTTCAAATTTGGCCTTTTTCCAGTTTAGAACCTCAACCTGAGGACCAGATCTATCTTTATCCATGATCAAGTTGAAGCTAATGGCGTTATGATCACTGGAACCAAAGTGTTCCCCTACACACACTTCCGTCACCTTTCCTAACTTGTTTCCTAATAGGAGATCTAATATTGAATCCTCTCTAGTCGGTACCTCTATATATTGATATAGAAAACTTTCCTGAACACATTTTACAAACTCCAGCCTGTCCAGACCTTTAACAATATGGGAGTCCCAATCAATATGTGGAAAATTAAAATCCCCTACTATCACAACTTTGTTTCCTGCAGTTGTCTGCTATCTCTCTGCAGATTTGCTTCTCCAGTTCTCGCTGACTGTTGAGTGGTCTATAATACAACAACATTAATGTGGTCATACCTTTCCTGTTTCTCAGCTCCGACCACAAGCCCTCTAATCTGTCCTGCCTGAGCACTGCTGTATCATTTTCCCTGACTAGCAATGCCACCACTCCACCCTTCATCCCTCTGCCTCTATCATGTCTGAAACATCTAAACCCTGGAACATTAAGCTGCCAGTCCTGCCCCTCCTGTAGCCAAGTTTCACTAATGGCTATAATGTCATAATTCCATGTGTCAATCCATGCCCTCAGCTCGTCTGCCTTCCCCACAATACTCCTCGCATTGAAGTAGACACACCTCAGAAGATTATTACCACCACACACAAACCTTCTATTTGTGACTTTGCATGAAACTTTAACATAATTTTCACACCCACTCCACTATCTGCTCTGTCACTTTGGTTCCCATCCCCCTGCAAATCTAGTTTAAACCCTCCCCAATAGCACTAACAAACCTCTGCAAGGATATTGCCCCCCCCCCCCCCCCGTAGTTCAGGTGTAACCCGCCTCTCTTGTACACGTCCCATCTGCCCCAGAAGAGGTCTCAATGATCCTGAAATCTGAAACCCTGCCCCCTAAGCCAGTTCCTCAGCCACATGTTCATCCTCCAGAGCATCCTATTCTTACCCTCACTGACACGTGGCACAGGTAGCGATCCTGAGATTACCACCCTCGAGGTCCTGCTTGTTAGCTTCCTACCAAGCTCTCTATACTCACTCTTCAGGACCTCCTCACTCTTCCTTCCTACGTCATTGGTACCGATGTGTAACATGACATCTGGCTGATCACCCTCCCACTTCAGAATGCTGTGCACGTGATCAGAGACATCCCTGACCCTGGCACCCAGGAGACAACAAACCAACCGGGAGTCTCTGTTGCGACCACAGAACCTCTTGTCTGTACCTTTAACTATCGTTGTCCTCTTTCCCCCCTCCCTTCTGCACTATAGAACCAGTCTCAGTGCCATAGATCCAGCTGCCGCAGCTTGTCCCAGATAAGTCATCCCCCCTCTCCCCAACAGTATCCAAATCAGTATACCTGTTGTTGAGGGGAATGGCCACAGTGGAATCCTGCTCTGCCTGCCCTTTCCCCATCCCTCACCTGACAGTAACCCAATTACCTGTGCATAATTGCCATCGTGGCCAATCCTTGGCCATTGTGTCTTCTTGGTTGGACCAGGACAAGCTAATGGAGATGTTTACTTCTGGGAACTTGAACCTCTCAATCTCAGTGCCATTGATGTAAACAGGAGTATGTACACTGCTCCCTACTTTCTAAAGTCAATGTTTTGGTGACGTTAAGGGAGAGATTATTGTCATGGCATCATACCACTAGGCTATCTATCTCGTTGTATTTTGACTTATCATTATAGGAGATATGGCCAACAACAGTGATATCATCTGCAAACTTGTAGACAGCATTAGTGCCGGATCTGGCCATGCAGTCTGAGTGCATAGGGAGTAGTGTAAGGGGCTGAGGATGTGAACTTGTGGAGCACCAGTATTGAAGATAATCATGGCAGAGGTTTTGTGCTCTGTTGGTCAGGAGGTCAATGATCCAGCTGCAAGGGAAAGGTAAAAAACTCAGGTTTGAAGATGAGTTTGGTTGGATTGAAAGTTTAGAATTTTGAGCTGTAGTCAATAATCAATAGTCTAACACAGATGTCTTGTCTGTCCAGATATTCCAGAAATGAGTGTAGGGCCAGTGAGATGACACCCATCACAGACAGATCAAATGTTAGGCAAGTTGCAGTGGATTGATGTTGTCTGCAAAGCTGAAGTTGACTTGAGCCATGACACTTCATGATGGTGGTTGTCAGAGACACTAGGCGCAAGTCATTTTGACATTTACTACATTTTTCATTAGTACTGGAGTGATGATGGCCTACTTAAAGCAGGTGGGAACTTCAGGTTGAATTAAGGAGAGGTTAACATTCTTTGGAAGTATCCCCATCAATTGATTTGTGTAGGATCTAAGGAAGTGGCCAGGGGCAATATCTGGGCCAGCTGCTTTCTGTAGGTTTAAAGGAAGACAAGTTCAAAGGGAGAATAAGCACTGGTGGCGAGGTGAGATAAAAAGGAGTGTGTGAAATATCACTTAGTGAGCCAGATGATGAATTATTATGATTTCTGATTAAAGAGCAAATTATTAATTATACTGGAAATTGAAAATACTATATTGTTAGCTAAGTACCCTCAAGATTCAATATTGTTTAATATTTCCAGCACACAAGTACAAAGGAGAATGAGAAAATTGTGACTCCAGATCCGATGCAGCACAAAAATATGAAATAAAGAACACAATATTAAAAAAATGAAAATAAAATAAATACCTAAGGCAACTTGTATACGTAAATTGATTGCATGTACAAACCCATTTCCAGAAAAGTTGGGATATTTTCCAAAATGCAATAAAAACAAAAATCTGTGATATGTTAATTCACGTGAACCTTTATTTGACTGACAAAAGTACAAAGAAAAGATTTTCAATAGTTTTACTGACCAACTTAATTGTATTTTGAAAATATACACAAATTTAGAATTTGATGGCCGCAACACACTCAACAGAAGTTGGGACAGAGGCATGTTTACCATTGTGTTACATCACCTTTCCTTTTAATAACACTTTTTAATCGTTTTGGAACTGAGGATATTAATTGTAGTAGATTTGCAATTGGAAATTTTGTCCATTCTTGCTTGATACAAGGCTTCAGCTGCTCAACAGTCCGTGGTCTCTGTTGTCTGATTCTCCTCTTCATGATGTGCCATACATTTTCAATAGGAGATAGATCTGGACTGGCAGCAGGCCAGTCAAGCACACGCACTCTGTGTCTACAAAGCCACGCTGTTGTAGCCCGTGCAGAATGTGGTCTGGCATTGTCCTGCTGAAATAAGCATGGACGTCCCGGGAAGAGACATCGCCTTGATGGCAACATATGTCTCTCTAAAATCCTAATATACACCTCAGAGTCAATGGTACCTTTACATACATGCAACTCACCCATGCCATGGGAACTGATGCCCCCCCCATATCATCACAGATGCTGGCTTTTGCACCTTTCGCTGATAACAATCAGGATGGTCGTTTTCATCTTTGGCACGGAGAACTCGACGCCCGTTTTTTCTGAAAACTAGCTGAAATGTGGACTCATCTGACCACAGCACACGTTTCCACAGTCTTTCGGTCCATCTGAGATGAGCTCGGGCCCAGACAACTCTCCGGCGTTTCTGCATAGAGTTGATGTATGGCTTCCTCCTTGTGTAATACAGTTTCAAGTTGCATTTCTGGATGCAGCGACGGACTGTGTTAAGTGACAATGGCTTTCTGAAGTACTCCCGAGCCCAGGTGGCTATAATTGTCACAGTAGCATGAAGGTTTCTTTGGCAGTGCCGCCTGAGGGCTCGAAGATCATGCACATTCAACAGTGGTTTCTGACCTTGCCCTTTACGCACTGAGATGTCTCTGAATTCTCTGAATCTTTTCACAATATTATGTGCTGTAGATATTGAAAGACCTAAATTCTCTGCAATCTTGCTTTGGGAAAAGTTCCTTTTGAACTGACTAACAATTCTCTCACGAATTTTGGCACAAAGGGGTGAGCCACGACCCATCCTTGCTTGCAAAGACTGAGCCTTTGATGGACGCTACTTTTATACCCAGTCATGATACCTCACCTGCTACCAATTAGCCTGCTTAATGTGGAGTCTTCCAAACCGGTGTTACTTGAATATTCTGTGCACTTTTCAATCTTATTTTAACTCTGTCCCAACTTTTGTTGAGTGTGTTGCAGCCATCAAATTCTAAATTTGTGTATATTTACAAAATACAATTAAGTTGGTCAGTAAAACTATTGAAAATCTTTTCTTTGTACTTTTGTCAGTTAAATAAGGGTTCACGCGAATTAACATACCACAGATTTTTGTTTTTATTGCATTTTGGAAAATATCCCAACTTTTCTGGAAATGGGGTTTGTACATAAGTAACACTAGCACAAAAATGTTGATAAGGTGACTTACAGGAAATAATAAAATAGTGGTGGTAGAGGTTGTTGTGGGGTGGGTTATCAGGTGGAGGTGTTGATCAGCTTGGGGACAGTAACTTGTTTTGTGTCTGGTGCTTCTTGCATGGATGTTTCATAGCCTCCACTTAAGAATAAGGGGTAGGCCATTTAGAACAGAGATGCAGAAAAACCTTTTCACCCAGAGAGTGGTGGATATGTGGAATGCTCTGCCCCAGAAGGCAGCGGAGGCCAAGTCTCTGGATGCATTCAAGAGAGAGTTAGATAGAGTTCTTATAGATAGCGGGGTCAAGGGATATGGGGAGAGGGCAGGAACGGGGTACTGATTGTATATGATCAGCCATGATCACAGTGAATGGTGATGCTGGCTAGAAGGGCCGAATGGCCTACTCCTGCTCCTACTGTCTGTTGCCTATTATCCACACTGATGGGGTTGGGACAAATAGTCCTTAGCAGGGTGGATTGGATCCTTCATGATGTTACAGGCCCTTTTCTGTCACCATTTTGTTTGTATGTCTTTGATAGAATGTAGGCTGGTGCCAGTGATGCATTGGGCAGTTTTGACTACCTGTTGTAGAGCCTTCCTCTCCACTGCAGTATAATTTCAGTACCATGCAGTGATGCTGCATGTTAGGATGCTTTCTACTGCACTTCGGTAGAAGACGCAAGTATAGATGTGCGTAGTCCAGCTCTCCTCAGAAAGTAGAGGCATTGGTAAGCTTTCCTAATTGTGTAGAGTGTGTTCTAGGACCGTGAGAGGTTGTGTAAGATGTGATCTCCTGGGAGTGTGAAACTGTTTGCGGTTTCCATTGCTGTGCTGCTGATGTAAACAGGGCTGTGAGTGGTGCAGGTTCTCTAAGTTGATAATGATCTCCTCGGTCTTGTTGACATTTGAAGGGGGTATTTGCCTGGCACCAAGCCTTGGGCTATTCCACCTCCTCTTTGTAGGACATCCCATTGTTGTTGCTGATGAGCCCCTATACTGGCGTGTCATTGCTGAACCTGACAATGTGATTTCTTGGGTGTTTGGCTATACAGCAATACGGGCTCAGCACTCAGCCCTGGGAGGCACCCTCGTTGAGGATGATGAGGAGGGAAGAGCAGTTGTGCATCCAGTCTGGTGAGGAAGTCCAACACCATGCTGCACAGTGGTGTATTTAGGCTGAGAAGTTGGAGTTGTTCACCAAGGACTGTGAGACTGTAGTGTTGAATGCGGAACTGAAATCCAGAAACAACATTCTGACATAAATACCCTTTTCTTTACTTGTGTCAGGGCCAGGTTCATAATAGATGCTGTGGCATCTGCCATTAAGCATATTGGTGAGTGTCCAGTGTGGCAGGGGGAGTCTGAGGACAGAAGGCCATGGAAGAAGGAAAAAGGGGGAGGAGCACCAGAGGGAGGTGATGGGCAGGTAAGGAGATAAGGTGACAGAAGAAAATGGGAATGGAGAATGGTGAGGGGGGGCATTACAGGAAGTTCAAGAAATCAAAGTTCATGCCATCAGGTTGGAGGCCACCCAGACAGAAAATAAGTTGATGCATCTCCAAGCTGAGTTTGTCCTCGTTACTACAGTAGAGGAAGCCATCGACTGACATGTGTGACGTGTGTGGCCACTGGGAGATCCTGCTTTATCTGGCAGATGGAGCGAAGGTGTTCAGCAAAGCAGTCTCCCAATCTACGTTGGGTCTCACCGATATACAGGAGGCCGCTAATTATGCAAGGAAAAACACCGTCGACTGTACAAATGACACCTCTCTCCCAGCTGCTCTAAACAACCTTTATGCATGCTGCAAGACTTGCAACACACCATCAGCCACAAAAGCTATCCCCCTCCTGTTGGGCAGCCACTGTCAGTAACAGCAGCAGACACGAGAAGGACTCTGCAGAGAGTAATCCCCCCCCCGTAAGGCGGCCAGGTCCAGACAACATCCCAGGACAAGTACTCCAGGAGTGCATACACCATCTCACTGATGTCTTCATGTCTTCACTCATCCAAGCTACACACACAAAACGCTGGAGGAACTCAGCAGGCCAGGCAACATCTATGGAAAATAGTACAGTCAACGTTTCGTGCCAAGACCCTTCATCAGGAGGACTGCAGAAAAAAAGATGAGGAGTTAGAAGGTGGAGGGAGGAGAGGAAGAAACACAAGGTGATTGTTGGAAATGGGCGGCGGGGGGGGGGGGGTGAAACAAAGAGCTGGGAAGCTGATGTGGTGCCAATGACATTCCTGTTTTGGATGTATAGTTCACCTTCAGCCACCTGCATACTATCTATTATCTTAAGATAGTACAAAGATTTATTGTAAGGCCATCTTGGTCCTTGTATGTAACGCTTTTGGTATATATTGATTTAAATAATTAAGATACTCCAGTTTATTAAATTTAGATAGAATTTATCCTGAAAAAATAAACAGCTGTGTAAAGTCAATGAAATTCTTATTGTTTATTTCCAACAAGATGTATGCGGAGTATCTGCAATGCTTTTATTTGTCATAGTGATTCACAGCTCTTAATTTTTAAGGAATTTACCAAGAAAAAAACAACTTGTCAGATTCATGACAGTTTTTCTTTTAAGTTATTCTCGTTCTCATTTCTCAGAGGGTCTTAGTTTTGACAAGCTCATTTCCACAGCTATTCATGTCAATTTCTCAAAGATGTGAGAAGTAATCTATCTGTAAAGTATCGGAAGTTGTTATAATGCTATTGTGTGACAAAGATATTCTCTCTGTTGCTCAAATTGTTTGATTGAAGTTTAGATGCAACAAAGTTCTTCATTTAAATTGCAACTTATGAGAACCTTAATATCAAATTAAACCAAACAAAATTTACAGCTTTGGGTCTTTAGGAATCTCAGATCTGTCATGTATGAATAAAATGCTGCTCTGTAGTGCATTCATCGTTTATTGTTCATGGTTCATTATATTTTTGGAACATCAAGTTGCGGTATCTCATTGATTCATGGAAGCTTTTTGACAATTTCTTATAAAAGGGCATGATAGTTAACTCTTCAGCTTATGATTTACAGTATCTGGAAGTGTATAGTCTAAATACATTTGCTATTAAAAAATAAAACACAAACTATGCCTCTTTAATCCATAGGATATGCTGGAGGCTCTTAAAGCCTTGTCAGTGTTCTTCACTGAAAATAGTTTGCGTACAAGAAGAAATCTGCGAGGTGACATAGAGAGGCGTAGCTTGTCGATTAATGAAGAATTTGTACGCGTGTTCAAAGAAGTCAAAGAGGTACAGTACGTATTTAAATTAAGGTATAATCTGAAATGTTGATGCCATTTTGATTGCTGGATAATTGTAAAGTAAGCAATTGTTGAGGAACAAAATATAGCATACTGAAAGTAAATACAATAACTTATATTTTATCAGCAGAAAATTGAAGTTGGCAATGTTCTTTTTGAAATTGTATTAGTTTTCAGCAAGATTGCTTAATGGAGCTTGTGCTGGTGATGCAGTTCATCTGAAAGGAGATGAACTGCATCTCCAACATAAGACGATCAGGTATGTGCTTAGTTTTAAAACTGACGGTCATAATGAAGAAGTTACAAATGCTTGGTGGTATGGAAATGGCTTTCAGTCAATTAAAAACCTTATAGTAATTTAATCTCTCTCTTTTCTTTTTCAATCTTTTTATTGAATTTCATATATATAAAGAGAAACATAACATAATATAAATAGGTTATAAATGCATTAGATTTAAAGTTAAATTTACAATAGGATAACAATATCTTATTAAATATCAACCAAAGAAAAAACTTATAATAAACAATCAAACCTATTTTGATTGAACATGAAAAAGAATAAAAATAGTCATCAAAAGAAAAAAAAAGTAAAAATGCACGAAGAAATGTATATTAAAAAAAAATAAACCTAAACTAACATGGGCAATAATAACAGTTTATATGAGTATGATAGTGTCAAAAACTCCGGAACTCCATACCAGAACAAGAATAAAAAGAGAAAAGGTCTAGAAGATAATCTCTCTCTTTAGCATAATTAAGATTCGAGCAGTTCCAGTATTTTCATTTAATTAAATAGTCTGTCAGATAACTCAGAACATTCATCCTAAATGCACATTTCACCAGTTTACATCCTCTTCTTCCATGTGCATTTTGAAGCAATAATAAGGATTTGTCTTACAAAAAGGAAATGGACACACAGAAAGTGGCTGAAGCAAATTATGTAGATACATTTAAGGAGACAGTGGATAATCAACAGAGGGAAAAAGAAATAAAAAATACACTGATAGAGTTAGATGTCAAAAGGCTTGATTTGCATATCAATGAGCATGTGAACTGCTTCTCTTTTGTAAATCTTATGTAATTTTGTCTAAAATAATCTGGATTAAGTTTTTCATGGTATAGCAATTAATTTTAAAATACATTAGCAGTTTCTAATTGACAAAAATTGCATTTTTAACTTCACAAACAATAAGTAATGTTAAAGTACAGCTTTCCCCCGCTATCTGAAGGTAGACCGTTCCTATGAAACTGTTTGTAAGCTGAAATGTTGTAAAGTGAATAAGCAATTACCATTTATTTATATGGGAAAAATTTGTGAGCGTTCCCAGACCCAAAAAATAACCTACAAAATCATACCAAATAACACATAAAACCTAAAATAACAGTAACATATAGTAAAAGCAGGAATGATATGATAAGTACACAGCCTATATAAAGTAGAACTACTTTTCTGCAATCATTGCAGCACTGTCCAGCGTAGCGTATAATCTCACTAGTAGCGGAAGCAGTCTCTCCAGTAACCTTTAAGCTACGAAGCTGCCAAATCATACCAAATAATACATAAAAATACACAGCCTATATAAAGTAGAAATAATGTATGTGCAGTGTAGTTTCACTTACCGGAATCGGGAAGACAGTGAGCACACTGATGACGGTGTGTTAGGCTGAGTTGTCGGAGGTTGGGGTGCTCGGCAATTTTTTCCAATAAATTGCAGTTTTGTCACAATTAAACACTTGTTTATACGAATAACTACCTTCTGTAATTATTTTCTTCAGTTCTTCTGGGAACTTCAGTATCAGCCAAAGCACTCTCTCCAGTAAACTTTAAGCTATGAAGCTGCCCTCGCCTCAGAAACCGATCAAACCACCCATAACTGCCTTTAAATTCCACTTTCACAACACTTTCATCACCATCGTCCAGTGCTTTCTATTTCAGCTTATTAAAAAGACTGACTGATTTCTCCTTAAGTATAAAATAACTTAATGGAACACCATGCTTTGTACACCCATCAATCCACTCAAGCAATAGACTTTCCATTTTATCCATTATTTGATGTCAACTAAGAGACCACTTTGCTACGAGCAGAACCAACAGTAACATCGGCAGCTTTCAAGATGATTTCTGTCTGTGTATAAATAGTGCGAATGGTTCAACGCACAGACATTGTCCTTTCTTCATTCACCACGATTGAAACACTTAATTATGTCTGGTTTTACGCTAAGTGTAACACCCTTTCGAGCTCTTTTAGGCTTTTCCGATACCTTAGAACTCACCTTGCTAATGGATGCACAAAATAAATCGTGATAAAGCACAGATGCTCGGAGGCAGGTGTTTAAGCAATGGCAGCTAGAATGCAGTTCCGGGGGAGGAGCTTGGCTGCTCGGCGCGTATGCTGCCTTTTTTCATAACAGTGAAAACACCTTCTGTTAACGAAAACAAGTAACTAATGTAGGTCTTTCGTAACAGCGAAGTGTTGTAAAGTGAACGTTTGAAAAACGGGGGCCACCTGTATATTTATTATTACATTTAATCTCTCATAGGCCCTTGAGAGTGTTCATGAAGATGTCCAAGCAATGAGTGCTTGCTGTCAGGATATGACCAGTCGTTTAAAGGTAAAGAGGGAGAAATTTTTATCTTTCACAGAAAGTGTGAGAATATGGGTGGATTAATATTATAAAATGTTGATATGGAAAAGTCTGATTATTCTGACATGTATTAACTCAGCTGTTGTATTACGTGAAGCTGTATTAACTTTAAAAAAAAGTGCACTTTGCTGTTTTGTGGCTTGAGATAGGACTGAAAGATGCCTTACCTTATCCCATGAACAGGACTGATAAATCAAAGCATAAGATTATTCAATGCCCGCCTGCAAGTAGTAAGGAAGCACATTCATTGTGGACCCTATCCATCATACTGAAGCTTTTAAATCTTAAAAAGGAATTTAAACTTCAGAAGCAAACAAATTCAGAGCATCATTGAGTAATCAGACAGGGCGGATGGAAAAAGCAGGGAACCTAACAACAAGCAGGAACCTATCCCAATCACTATCGCCTGTCTTCCCTATATTTCCATGGTTTCTGGAAGGACCGCCAGGATCCTGAAGAACCACCAGATTAATTCCACCCATATACACGTAAGGAAGCTCAAATCACAGCTTATGTGAGTCAAAGGTGACGTGGGATTCAAGTTGGCTGGTGTTGACAGGATTCCCTGTGAATGTAGAGCAAAGTATATTGGCCAGTTGGAACACACAGTGGAAACCCGCATCAAGGAGCATAGGAGATGTATACGTTTGGGTTAGCTGGGGAAATTGGCGGTAGCAGAACATTGTATTCGCAATGGTCATAGGATTGACTTCAATGGCACAAAACTACTGTACCTTGCCAGTGACTTTAGGGACTGCCTGATAAAAGAAGCCATTGAAATAAAACTAGGGGAAAAGAGTTTTAACAAAGGTGAATGTCTTGCTCTAAGAAAGAGCTGGCATTCGATCGTAAACAAGTTGGAAGAGCCGAAACCTGATTGGATGAGACTAACAAATCAAGAGGGACGGACTACAGGACTATAAATACCATCGGACTAGACATGCTCAGGCATCATTCCTGATAAAGGTGCCAGGGTTTGTCATCAAATCACTGGTTATAATTGATAACTGTGCCCGACTGGAAGTGCGAGAAGAGTTTATTCATCATTTACGCCAGGAAAGCATTAGATCCTTTTTGAAAGTTTCATTGTTAATAACTTTGTGGAGAATTGATTCCCTGGCATGGACTCAGAAAGGAGAGATTTAGGAGTTGAAGGCATGTAACGCTGTATCATGTTGACACTAGTCAAATTTCACAGGATGAATTTTGCTTTTTCTCTCTCTTTTCAGCTAGCAAAGGAACAGACAGAAGATCTAATTATCAAAACTACCAAGCTACAATCTGAAAAGTAAGTATTGTGACTTATTTTTAGATTTGCTTATCATGGGAGCTATTGGGGGGGGGGGTGGGTTCGGTCACTTTAAAGACAAATTCTGCTTTGCCTAATTGGATTGCTCTAAATGTCTGATAACAAATTGTAGTCTAGTTTAATTTTTTTTTGAACCTTAGATGTTGGTCACCTTTATTAACAAACAAAAGTTAGTGATGGTAAGTTATGTTTACATCAAAGTGCCATTGTAGATGTCAGTCTTCACTGATTCTGGTTCCATAAATTGAGTGGAATGCTGGTTGTGGTCTAACTTTGGGTAGAAAGGACTCATTTCTCTGGAAGTATTAGTAGAAGAGCTGGAGCCATCAGCTGCTGCAATTCTTTTTCTGGCACTTGTCATTAGACAGTTGCTGGAATGCCGAAGCATATTTACAAAGTAACACACAATTTCATAGTAAAAAAATACTATTCAAGAGAATACTAATGGCTTATCTAGACTGCCCTTAAAATCGCCCAAGTGCTCGATTCATATGATTATGAACAATAATACTAGCAGCTTTATAGGTAGGAAATGCAACACAGATATTTAAGAAAGATGGCCAGAGGGAAGAAAATGGAGGAAATTATAAAACAGTTAATTTGACATCTATTCCTGGCACAATACTGGAATTCATCAAGAAGAATGTGCTAACAAGCACATAAGAAAGTTATAATTAACTTATAACTTATAATAAGTTATTGCCCGTTATTCCATTGGAATTTATAGCAGTAATGAAAGTTCTCCATCTCAGGCGGAGTTCAGGGCTTCCTCCATCAGATCAGTAGCTTCCTCGCTGTTTTCACTACTGCCAGTCACGCAAGTCCCAGGAGGAGACTCAGGAATACCCTCATAGTCAGATGTAGAAGAATTTTTCATTGTTTTTTTCTGTAATAATTTTGTTTTACCAGTCAGAGTTGTTAGGCCTGAGCCGAACCCCCGAACCTGGAAGACCGATGGGCCACTCTTAGTCTGGCCTCTACCCTTTGACCTGTTTGCATGGATGTCCTGACCAATAGCCAACACAACTCTACAGGTCATTGAGGCATGCAAGCTTCCAAACCCAATGACATGATTTTGGTCCTATTGGAGATATAATGTTAGTAGGTAGTCTGAAATCCTTTGCTTGAGTTTTGCTTGGTTTGTAGTCAAAATACATTTGCATTATAATTATACTATAGAATCAATTATGATCTACATTTGTTGCAACTTAACGGATAACAAATCTTGTGTTTCAAGCTGTAGAAAATCTGGCAGATGTTCTGTAGGAGTTACACAAAATCAATTGTTCTGCCCAGTATAGAAATAAATTATAACTATTTGCTGTTTCTGTGGACATTTTTCATCTTCCAAATGTCAGTTCTTAAAATTTTAAGTGATAGTCTTGTCATAGAGGGATAGAAAATTGAGAGGATTTCTCTGGTGACACATTGTAACCATTAAATTCAGTGGGAAAGAAATAAATAAATATACTCACTCATGGTTTGTTTCATCAGGTTTTGTGATGCAGCTTAAAGCCCATAATCTACAGATAATCAGAGCTGCACTAGCTCACGGTACTGTAGATAATTATTCCCTTTAGTGCAGTTGTCAAATACTGTTTATGTTTGTTAATGCTAAACTCAGGCTCTTTTCTAAAGAAGATAAGCTGTTGGAAATGAGTGTATAGATGGCTGAGTTGCGTATTAACAAATAGCTTTCTGAGAGTTTAACAGAAAAACCTATTTATCCTGTAACATTAGTAAATGTGTCCCTTTCTGACACGCTGTGTTGCTACCTGCTGATTTTCTACATTACTGATTTTCTTGTTGGTATTGAACTGACAGTAATTTAAATCACAAGTACAGTATCAAAGCTTTTGGATATGCAATTAATTTGAAAACATGGAAGTAACAGTAGTCACTTAAGTGCAGTGAAATTTCATGCTCTTTGTATGGGGTTTTAGATCAGATGGTTTTGGACATGTGTATTCAACTGTGCATTAGTGGAAGAAAGTCAGAAACTAAAATGTTTAAGTTGCTGTTTTCTAATAGTGTGATCTCCAAATAATATATAATTTTGAGAAAAAACCCACAATATGAGTCCAGACTCCATTGTTAGGAATTGTGTGGCATGAATGTTACTGCTACTTATAGGCCATCATTGAGTGTTTTTAAGAAACTGCTGCATTTGGGTATTCACCAAAGCGCAGCTAAACAACAACATGCCTGCATTGGCATTTCAACTTGACATATGACTCTATTCCACACAAAGAGAAACTCCCTGTCAGTGAAATCCAAAAGTGGTTGATTTCGTGTGTACATTACCAAAGGTTGGTGCACAAACTTATCTGTTACTAGTAGTCACTGTCCTGGGGCAATTGAACATCTTATAATTAAATGCCAGCCACATTACCTGCTCAGGGTGTATACTGTCGTGAATAGGCAAAGACTAAAGACCACAACATCAATGGTGAAGACCAAGAAGGTATGTATGGTCAAGAGAGACTGAGCAGTGCTTACAGAACGGCTTTTAGTCAGTGGACTTGACAATAGTCAGGGATTCATCTTTGAGTCTGAATGAATATGCCACAATTGTCACTGACGCCATCAAGACCTGTGTGGATGAGTGTGTGCCTTTGAGAACACGCCAGACATACCCAAACCAATAGCCATGGATGAACCGTGAGATTCATAGTCTGCTGAGGGCTAGGTCTATGGCATTCAAGACCAGTAAACCAGAAGTATACAATAAGTCTAGGTACGGCCTTTGGAGCACCATATTAAGGGTAAAAAAGTTAGAGACAGAATTGGAAGCATGTCAACTCTGACAGGGTCTGCAGGCCATTACGTTCTACAAAGCGAAACCTAACATCATGAATAGCTGTGATGCTTCACTCCCAATGAGCTCAACTCCTGTTAAGCATGCTTTGAAAGGGAGAATCAAACTGCACTTATGTGAATCCCTGAAGCACTTGGTGACTCTCTGTTCTTTCTTGGAGGCTGACGTCAGAATATCTTTCAAGAGGGTGAACCCCTGCAAGGTGACAGGTCCTGATGATTTACTTGGTATGGGTCTGAAAAACTTTGCCAACCAGCTGCAGGAGAGTTCAGGAATATCTTCAATCTCTCACTACAGTTGAAGGTTCTTACCTGCTTCAAAAGGGTGACAATCATACCGTTGCCCAAGAGCAGCAGTGTGAGCTGCCTCAATAACTATCGCCTGGTTCAGTAGTTCCATTTCATATCAAGGAATGTATACGGTATGTTTGGTGGCATCCGTTAGTCTCGCAAGACCGTGGATCTGTGCCTGGAATACAACTTGATAATCTTATTCTTCAGACATTTATGAGACAGAAGAAGACCCCGAAGAATGATAGACAAAAAAAAGTTAGAACACCAAAGCCCCCGCCATTCCTCCCAAGCACAAGCAACTGCGAAGCATCAACCCTCCCCCATTCCCCACCCCCCCTTCCCCACTTTTTCTAGCAGGAAGCATCAGCGCCCACCTTCCACCAAGCAATCAATAGGAAAGCTCCATAGGGCCTATGATCTGCTGTCCAACAAGAAGCTACAGTCTATAACCCAGCACTTTGACATGCCACAGAATGTGTGTGTGCGTGTCTCTCTCTCTCTCTCTCTCTCTCTCTCTCTCTCTCTTTCACACACACACACGCGGGACATAGGAGTGTCATCCTTTTCACACCAACAGATTAAAGATCGCTGTTTTAATGTTGAAATCAAAAGCATCACTTCTTTGAGCTCACCCAACTCAAGAACCAGCACTCTCTCCTCTCCCCATCAAGAGAGAGAGATTGAGAGTGATTGCCCAAATGCAGAGGCCTCCGACAGTCTCTCTCTCACTCTCACACACACACTCTCTCTCTCCCTCTCTCCCTCTCCCTCTCTCTCTCTCCCTCTCCCCCCTCCCCCTCTCCCCCTCTCCCGCTCTCCCCCTCTCCCCCTCCCCCTCTCTCCCTCTCCCCCTCCCCCTCTCCCTCCTTCAATGTTCCAGTCTCTGCGACATTCCAACTGGTGACACCAATGAGCAATTGAGTCGTCTGCAGGGACAACTCTAGGCCCCACCCTAGGCCCCACCCACAGTCCCTGAAGGTGCAGATCTTCCATGCCACTGCTGAAGATATCGAAACCACTCAGCAGACTCTGGAAGTGGGAACCTACTGCCAGTTTGAGTGCAGCTATAGATCATGGACTCCAACAGGATGCCAGCCACCTAGAAAAGGAAGAAGAGATATTAAAGAGAAGGATATAAGCTGTTTTGCAGATGAGCTTGAAGAAGTTGCCCTCTGACACTGCCTTAGCTCCTCCCATCCCAATAACATCTCCTCCTCACTGACGATCAACACTGGTCACCTCAAGGATGCATGCTTGGCCCACTGCTTAGCTTAATGTTGTGTGACTGGGAACAATTCAAACACCATCCATAAATTTGCTGAAGGCACAACTATGTTGGCAGAATTTCTGATGGTGATGATGAGGTGTACAGGAGCGAGATAGATCGACTGCTTGAGTAGTGTCGCAGCAACAGCCTTGCACTCAACATCAGTAAGACTAAGGAACTGAGTGTGGACTCCAGGAAGGGGAAGTCAAGGGAACACTCACCAATCCTCATCAAGGGATCAGAAGTGGAAAAGGGTGAGCAGTTTCAAGTTGCTGGGTGTCAACATCTCTGAGTACCTACACGTACAACATGCTGAAGGAACTCAGCAGGTTGGGCAGCATCCGTGGAAATGAGTAGTCAACATTTCGGGCCGAGACCCTTGCCCTCCCCCCCCCTTCTTTATAGGGCCCCTGCCCCCTCCCTCTTCATCCTTGACGAAGGGTCTCAGCCCAAAACGTTGACTGCTCGTTTCCACGGATGCTGCCCGAACTGCTGAGTTCCTCCAGCGTATCGTAAGTGTTGATTTGACCCCAGCATCTGCAGTGTACTTTGTGTTCTCTAAGTATCTATCCTGGACCCAACATATTGATGCAATTACAAAGAAAGCATGACAGTGGTTATATTTCATTAGGAGTTTGAGCAGAATTGAGGAGAATGTTACCAAAGATACTCACAAATTTCTACAGATGTACAGTGGAGAGCATTCTAACTGGTTGCATCACCACCTGGTATGGAGGGTCTACTGCACAGGTTGGAAAAAGCTGCAACAAGTTGTAAACTTTGCCTGCTTCATCATGGGCACCAGCCTCCCCACCATTCATGATACCTTAAAAAAGTGATATCTCAAAAAGGCAACATCACCCACAACATGCTCTCTTTTCTAAAAGTTAGAAAATAGATAGTCTGTTGCTACTGGCTCTTCATACGTGATGAGACCCAGGTGGTGTCAAGGAGTACAGTATCCCTGGGGGAAGCAGTTGTTTACCATCCTAACTGTTCTTGTCCTAATGCTAAGGTACCTCTTGCCTGATGGTAGGGGGTCAAGAAGATTTTAGGACAGATAGGAGGGATCACAAACAGCCCCACTTACATAACACTCTTGATAAATATTTCTAATGGGTGGAAGACAGATTCTGATGATCATTTCAGTGTTCTTCACAATCCTTTGTAGGGACTTGTAATCGGATGCCTTGCAATTCTCATAGCAGGAGCTGATGCAATTTGTCAGGGCATTCTTGATAGGGCCCTTGTAACACTTGGTTAGAATGGGGAGGAAGATCCCTCACTCACCTCTGCTGATGATACGTTGCTGTGTTTTGTGGTGGTGTTGAGGGACCAGGTGAGATCATCCAGTATGTGCACTTCCAGAAACTTGGTGTTGATGGAGGAGCCATGTATGTGTAGTGGTCAGCTGCATCTTCCTGAAGTCCACAATCATCTCTTTGGTCTTGTCCACGTTGAGACTCAAGTTCTTGTATTTGCATCATTCTACCAGCCGCCCTACCTCCTCTCTGTATGCTGTCTCATTGCTGTACCATCAGTGAACTTGATGATTCGGTTTGAATTGGATCTAGCCATGCAGTGATGCGGTCCTGGGGAGCACATCTGCTCAGCGTAATAGAGCCAGAGATGTTTCTGCCCGCATGAATTTAATATGTTACCAATGGATTTTTTTTCAAAACATGGCACAAACCTTTTCTAAGGTACTTTCAACTCCTAAGTGTAATATCTTTTCCATGTTTATAACTAATCTTGCTACACTCTTCTGCTTCTGGATTGTTTTATTCTCACATTGACATAGAAAGCACAGATACTTGTTATTTTTTAGTTATAAATAGGTATTTTAGTGATCCTGTCCTATGCTTACTTTGCTGCTTGTGTATCATGTTTCTTGGATCATGCTCTCTGATACCAAAATGCAAAAGGGAGAACATGAAATTGGAACCTAAAGTGGCCAGTGATAAAAACAGAGGAATAGAGGCATGGAACTAGTTATCCTTCTTCCTGCTAGATCACTGATGCTGAAATCAATTCCAACATCCCACTATTGATCTGATTCAGATGTGCCAAGTAGTATACCAGCAATTTCCTTGTCTAAGTGGCTTAGTTCAGTTTTGAACAGAACACTGCTACTGGCCAATGTTTCTAGTAAGTTAAATGCACTTTAATTGTTTGTGAAGCAATCAGTCTTTGTTTTAAATTTATCTACAGGATATGAGCACCACTGCTCATCCTTGTTTGCCTGTGAGAAAGTGGTGGTGAACTGCCTTCTTAAACCATTATGATTTGGACTTGTAGTAAAAGGGAAAAAATACTTGGCATATTGGACATCCTTCACTGACAAAATTAAGTAAAGTTTCTTTGTAATGTTTTATTAAACTTAAAGTCCATAATAGTCAATTAATTTGACTTTTGAAGCACATTTGTGATTTCTATATAGGTGAATGCTGCAACATTTGAACAAAGAAATACTTTAGAGATATTTAAATATTTAGAAATATAAAAGATGACTTTATAAATAACTGTGTATTCATATTGTTGGCTTAGATTTAAATATTGACTAGAACATTGGAAGAACTTCTTGTTCTTTGAGAAGTGCCGCCTTAATAGGGAGGCAGGTTGTAGTTTTAAAATGTTATATGGCACTCCCTCACTGTAGGACTGATATCTCAACGGCTATTTGACTTGGAGCTTGTTAACTAATTTAGCCAATACATTATAAAACTTTTTTTATATTTCCAAATACAAAACACAATAAATTTTAAACATAGTTAACTTTAAGTTGAGAATTGTTTTGAATGATGGAACAGAATCAAGATCTGGCAAATGTGCCTACAGGTTTGTATCACTGTGATTAATCAGTACAGGAATTTATTTGATCAGGGGCTTTAATTCTTTCCACTTGGCTTCATAACATCTTGCAAGCAGAAACTAATTGGAATAGTCCCAAATCTACAAGCATTGGAAAGCTCATTAACCCTCTAGTTTAGTAAGCTGAAGACTGAATAAAATCCAACACCAATGCTGTATGTACTAATGAGGCAGGCTGGAGAAATTCAGCAAATTATTGAGTTTGCCTTGGCGCTTGACTGAGTTCTAATCTTTAATCAGTGATGCTTCAGTCTCAGCTTGCCTTTCTTCGCTTTTTCAGGAGCATGAATGCACCCTTCCACCTTTCCCAGAGGATAGTAATATCCTCGATTTCCAGGAGCGTGACCATATCCTTCCTCCATTTCCAGAAGGATAGATGCACTCATCAAGTATTTATAGGATAACTGCACCCTGCTGCCATTGGCACCGACTTGAATCCCTGGGCATTGTGTTTCCCCTTTACAGCCAGTTAAAATGGCAATTGTTTGGGAAGAAAATTGTTCACTATTTCTGGGTATGGCTATTTAATTGAGTTTTACCTTTTAATCAAAAGTAAAATTATACTTGTAATTTTTAGGTTTCATAGTAGTTTAGAAATGCATTCAATGTGCCTCATTATAGGAAGGATGTAGAAACCATACAGAGTATGCAGAGGAGATCTACCAGGATGCTGCTTGGTATAGGTTGGGTGAGCTAGGGCTTTTCCCTTTGGAGTGAAGAAGGATAAAAAGTGACTTGATAGAGGTGTAGAAGATGATAGAATGGATAGCCAGAGACTTTTCTAATATGAGACAGAATAATTTTAAAGTGATTGGAGGAAAGTATGGGGGTGGCAGGATGTCAGAAGTAAGTTATTTTTTAAGAGTGGTGAGTGGGTGTAATGCTTTGCCGGGGTGATGGAAGACATAGAAATATAAGGGGCATTTATGAGACTCTTAGATAGGCATATGGATGCTAGAAGAATGGAGGGTTATGTAGGAGGGAGGGGTAGATATCTTAAGAGCAGGTTAAAAGGTTGACACAACATCGTTGGCTGATGGCCTGTACTGTAGTGTTCTATCCTATCGAACGTTGTTTTCACAGAGCTACTTTCTCTGTACCAATGCTGAATTGTTCTTTGGCCATTATTCACTCTACAGTCTTTTTCATTGATTAATGCCTCTGTCTAGATAAAATTATTCACTTAGAATAACGAGTAGCTAGTAAGGATTTTGTGGATCTGGGTGATATTTAAGTACTATAAGCATTCAAAATATGATGTTTATAGCAATGTTATCAAATCCAGACAGGCAATTTATCCCATTCCTTTTTATTATCTAAACCTCCATATTTTTGTTGGCAGAATTCCTGTTGTTATTCACCTCCTTTGAAAGTTATCAGGGACTTTTTAAAAAATCATTTCTTCAGGCAGGGTTTTGTAACATAAACTTTCAAGTTGCAAGTTACAATCCTTCAATCTACCAATACAGAAGTATTTAATCATAGTGACTTTGAAGATATGATCAATCTTCAGAATGCCGTGTTGCCACAGTCTTGTACCTCTTAGCTTGCCCCATTTTCTTTCAAAGCTTGAGAGTTGTAGCATCTGCGTTAGTTGCAACAGGCATCCTGTCAAATGACTTGAAATTTATACGTGCCCTTAATTGAAGAGTGCTACTAAGCTATTCAGCCATTAGAAAGAATCAGTGAAATTAAATACAATCTTTTCCAATATACCCCAGGCGACAATGAATATTAATCTAACTACATCTGTGTTTAAAATCACAAACAAGAGAAAATCTGCAGATGCTGGAAATCCAAGCAGTACACACAAAATGCTGGAGGAACTCAGCAAGCCAGGCAGCATCTACGGAAAACAGTACAGTTGCCATTTCAGGCTGACACCCTTTGGCAATACCGGAGAAAAAAAGATGAGTAGATTTAAAAGGTGTGGGAGGGGAGAGAGAAACACAAGGTAATAGGTGAAACTGGGAGGGGGAGGGATGAAGTGAATAGCTGGGAAGTTGATTGGTGAAAGAGATGCAGGGCTGGAGAAGGGGGAATCTGATAGGTGAGGATAGAAAGAAAAGGGGGGGGGGGGAAGAGGATCACCAGAGAGAAGCGATGGGCAGGCAATGAGATAAGTTGAGAAAGGGAAAAGGGGATGGGGAACAGTGAAGGAGAGGCCGGGGAGCCATTATCAGAAGTTCAAGAAATCGATGTTCGTGCCATCAGGTTGGAGGCCACCCAGACGGAATATAAGGTGTCATTCCTCCAACCTGTGTGGCCTCATCCTGACAGTAGAGGAGGTTGTAGATTGTCATATCAGAATAGAAATGGGAAGTGGAATTAAAATGGGTGGCCACTGGGAGGTCGCATTTCTTCTGGGGGATGCAGCGTAGGTGCTCGGCGAAACGGTTTCCCAATCTATGTTGAGTCTTTTTGTGTGTTTTTTTGTGTTTTATGTTTTTTTTCAATGTACATTTGAATTATAAAAGTTTCTTTATCTTTTTTTCTTCTTGTTATGGATAAGAGGAGAATAACTTTTTTATTCCCGGTATGTACTATTAGACTAATTCTATTTATGATCGTGATAATTTGTATTTTACCTTTTATTTGAATTCTTATTGATATAGATTTTTGAGATAATTCTCCTCTTGTTTATACATATATGTATTTTTTTAATTTAACCTAATAAAAAGATTGATGAAGAAAGAGAGTCTCATCAGGAGCACTACTTTTCTCTACTTGTCTGTAGTTTAATACAACAATTGAACCAACTCTGAGTACATTTGTAATTTTTAAATTCCTTATCCTTCTGATTTGGTGTGTTCATTGCCACTGAACTGAAAATCCTTGGTCATACACTCCCTAACAAACTTGTTAAAGTACCTTTGCATGTGTACCATTGCTTCATGCTGGTGACTCACCAGAACTTCCCAAAAGGGAAGCAGGGATGGGAAAAATAGTACCATTGAGAGCAATGCTTGAAAAAAAAATTAAAGGAAATATTTCCCCATCCTTTCCTTGCTCAGGAGTAAATTTAATTATTATCAAAGTTCATGTTTGGACTTGGAAGTGGAGTCATATTGGAGATTTTATCTTTATTTGTATATAAGGATGCAGTATTTATTTTCAAATATAACTTGTCCTTATCATTTTATATTCTTTAACCAATATCTTCTAAAGTGCCATATTCTCTTATGCCTGACTATGATATTAAAATTGTCCTTGTTATTTAGCGTAATTTTTGCCCTCTTCTGAATAATATGTTCATCCCAGTCTAGAGATATGATAACAAAATTCAGAAGGCCTGTTTCTGTACAGTATAGTAGGTTATTACATTGTCTGTGTGCCAGCATTTGAAAGTGGTATCCAGTGCAAACAAGAATTGATACAGGTGGTAGTAGAGCACTGCCTGGCAATATTGGCATTATAGTGGGAAAAGTCAGCTTACAGAGAGGAGGTGCAGCGGGTAACGGACTGTTGCAGAGCCAACAACCTGTCTCTGAATGTGAACAAAACAAAAGAGATGGTTGTTGACTTCAGGAGTGCACGGAGCGACCACTCCCTGCTGAACATCGACGGCTCCTTGGTAGAGATCATAAAGAGCACCAAATTTCTTGGTGTTCACCTGGCAGTGAATCTCACCTGGTCCCTCAACACCAGCTCCATAGCAAAGAACCCAGCAGCATCTCTACTTTCTGTGAAGACTGAGGAAAGTCCATCTCCTACCCCCCATCCTCATCACATTCTACAGAGGTTGTATTGAGAGCATCCTGAGCAGCTGCATCACTGCCTGGTTCGGAAATTGCACCATCTCGGATCGCAAAACCCTACAGCGGATAGTGAGGTCAGCTGAGAAGATCATCGGGGTCTCTCTTCCCGCCATCACAGACATTTACACTACACGCTGCACCTGCAAAGCAAACAACATTAGGAAGGACCCCATGCACCCTTCATACAAACTCTTCTCCCTCCTGCTGTCCGGGAAAAGGCTCCGAAGCATTCGAGCTCTCACGACCAGACTATGTAACAGTTTCTTCTCCCAAGAAACTATCAGACTCCTCAATACCCAGAGCCTGGACTGACACCTTGCCCTCTTGTCTTGTTTATTATTTATTGTAATGCCTGCACTGTTTTATGCACTTTATGCAGTCCAGTGTAGGTCTGTAGTCTAGTATAGTTGTTTGTGTTGTTTTTTACATAGTTCAGTCTAGTTTTTGTACTGTGTCATGTAACACCATGGTCCTGAAAAACGTTGTCTCATTTTTACTATGTACTGTACCAGCAGTTATGGTTGAAATGACAATAAAAGTGACTTGACTTGAAAAGGAGAGTTGCAATGAGACCCAATTCATCTTGTATACCAATCACTGAGAGCAAGTATTCAAGCATTGAGAAAGACAAATCATATGTTGGTCTTCAGTTCAAGAGGATTTGATTAGGTGACTGAAGTGTTTTACCACAGCTGGAATGAGGCCCCATATGGATTTTTCTATGCAGCTTTGGTCTCCTTATCTGAGTAGGGATTCTCTTTTTAATATATGTGCTAGTCCCAAACCAGATGTTTGAACACAAAATTCAAGAGATCCATCCCAGTGCAAGTATTGAAGATTTATTACACTGGCGGTGCTTCCAACATTTGAAGGAGATATAAAACACTGACAGAAATCTGCATATACAATTCCAGATGGGTTCTCACCAAAGGTATTACAGCTGCATCAAGATATTATTGTCATTCAGGATGGCAGGACTAAAATGAGATGGGTAGATGAGGCTTATACTGGTGAAGTGAAGAATGAGAGGTTATCCCAATAAATCCTATAACATTTTAAATTCTCAAATCTATTTTAAAAACTATAAAATTCAATGTCAAGATGTAGGGAAGGAGTTCAGAACTAGGAGCCACAGCCTCTGGGCCTGGAATATACTATTTAGAACTGACGTCGTGAAATTTCTACACATGCAGGGATGTGAATCTACTAAGTTCTGTACAAAATAAAAATACAGGAATAAATTAGCTAGTCAAGCAGCATCAGTGGAATGGGAAGCCAGCTACCATTTTAGGTTAAAGACTTTGTTCTTATTTGATCTGGGTCCAGTATATAACCTCAAGATTAAATTGCCCTTTTTTTTCCAAAGGGTAAATTGTGATTGAAACCTCTCTCAATAGTTAACTGCAAAGTAAAACTATGGTTAAAGCGTAGATGAAATAATTGTAGAGAATGCTTGAAAGCTAACAGCCCTCAGATCAAATTGCTTTTCTTTATGATGGAACTTGAGTCAGGAGGTAATGAATATTTGCTTCATTGCACTTTAGCAAAATTGAAGTATTCTGTAGCATCTATAATAATTCTGGAAGAATATTTGCTTTTCATAACCTGTACTGAGTGTTTGGATTCTCAGAAAGCACAGATGTCAGCCTTTACAAGCTTTATGAATTGATTAGAAATCTACTTTAGACAACTGCTGCTGATAGATGATTATTTTTGATTAAAATGCCTACTTCTGAAGAAGTAGAGTTCACTGCTAAAGCCTCTCATTAATAAATCTATTTATATTTCCATGGTATCTCACCAGTAGCTTTTGATAGTTTAATAGTAAGACTCAGTGGGTATCACCAAAAGTGTAATTGGCTGTTTGAGTCCAAGTTAATTACAGAATGCTTTGTTATAAGGTTGACGCACAGTCCAGTCAGATAGCAAGTGTTGGCTTAATGGCCTTTTATTATTACTGACAGCTATGAGGAATAGTTAGTGTGAGTGCTTTGTGCAAATAGTGCAGTGTGAATTAAATAACAATCCATCAGCCTTTTTGACTGTTGCTAATCTGAATGCATTATAAAGGTCACAGAAGTGAGTTAGTCACAAAATACATGTATGGACAGATGTGTTCAAACTTGTTGACAATTTCACAAAATCCGTTCGTTGAAAAATATGACTTAACGATCGGAGGCCATGCAGCATTGCAATTCAGCATATTGGATTTTTCATTATTAATGTATCCTCAGGTTATAGGCAAGCAATTGTTATACAATCAGCAGCAGTTAGGAGATAATGATTTAATAGCATGGTCTACTTTAGTCCATTTACCCGTAGGTTCCAGGTAAGAGTTCAGTCCAAATAAATGAAAGGAAGTCTCATCTCTGGAAATAAAATTTGTATTTGTTTATTATGTTGCTTCATCTATGTCTAAATTAAAATTCCTCCCAATTTAAATATGTGCATGAAAAGAATGTATGAAAATTTAATAATATCATAAATAGGATTTGAAGAAGGCCATGTAGTCCCTTAAGGCCATTTTGTTATTTAGTAAGATAATACTTCATCTGATCTTTGGCCTCAACTGCTCTTTCTTGCCCATTCCTTATGGCCATTGATTTTCCTTGCTGAAAACATCAAGCTTAGCCTTGAATATATTTAATGACTCAGCTTTCACAACTCGCTGGCCTAGAGAATTGTGGGAGCATTTGTTAAACTTTTTAAATTGCCAACATATTCATTTTTTAATGCTGTGTAAAAGTGATAGCAGTTGTGTAATAAACCTCATGTAATTTTCATAGTTTACATTTGTAGAAGGGAAAGCCAAATAGACTGGATTATTAATTTATGCATACTGTGCTTAAAATGGAATTTGAAAAAACACAGCTGTCTGTTTAATATTGTAAATGCTTTTGTGTGAACAGAGAGTCAATTTGGGGTTGAGCTTAGTCGTGATCTTACAATCAATAAGCCACCTTATCTGTGTCAACTCATAATGCCTATTTAGGTACAATTCTGGTGTATAGCTTGGGTTTCTAAAACTGTTGTTGAAAGCACCTTTGTAGTGTAAGAGGGATAAAAAATTGAGTATTTGCACAAACTCCATTTAAAGAAAATAAATATTTTCCCCATTCCAAGTAATGAGTTGGAGATAATTAACTCTGAAACAAAGGACACTGCAATACTGCGATTATCATGGAGTATTGAGCAGTACAGCACAGAAACAGGCTCTTTGGTCCATGATGTCTGCCAAGCATGATACCAGAATAAACTAATCTCTTCTGCCTGCCCATAATCTGTATCCCATTCCTGTACATTTATGTGACTATCTAAAATCCTCTGAAAACCACATTTGCACCTTTCTCCTTTACTACATTGGCAGGGTATTTCAGACACGCTCTACTCTCTATTTAAAAAAAACCTATCCTGCACATCCCCTTTAAATCTTCCTTCTCCCAACTTAGAGCTATGATGCCCTTAAATATTTGACGTTTCTGCCCTGGGAAAAAATTTAGAAAAAAAAATTTCTACCCTATTTGTGCCTCTCATAATTTTATAAACATTATCAGGTTTCCCTTCAGCCTCCAGTGCTCCATTGGAAACACTCCAAGTCTGCCCAAGCTTATAATGAATACCCTGTAATCCAGGTAGCAGTCTGCTAAACCTCTTCTGAACCCTCTCCAAAGCTTCCACATCCTTCCTGTAACACACACAAGATGCTGGTAGAACGCAGCAGGTCAGGCAGCATCTATAGGGAGAAGTGCTGTTGATGTTTCGGGCCGAGAACCTTCGTCAGGACTAACTGATAGACTAAAAGATAGTAAGAGATTTGAAAGTAGGAGGGGGAGGGGAAAACATGAAATGATTGGAGAAGACCGAAGGGGATGGGGTGAAGCTGAGAGCTGGAAAGGTGATTGACAAAAGGGATACAGAGCTAGAGAAGGGAAAGGATCGTGGGATGGGAGGCCTAGGGAGAAAGAAAGGGGGAGGGGAGCACCAGAGGGAGATGGAGAACAGGCAGAGTGATGGGCAGAAAGAGAGAAAAAAAAAGGAGGGGAGAACAAAACTAAATATATCAGGGACGGGTTAAGAAGGGGAGGATGGTTATTAATGGAAGTTAAAGAAGTCAATATTCGTGCCATCAGGTTGGAGGCTACCCAGCCGGTATATAAGGTGTCGCTCCTCCAACGTGAGTGTGGCTTCATCTTGACAGTAGAGGAGGCCATGGATAGACATATCAGAATGGGAATGGGATGTGGAATTAAAATATGTGGCCTTCCTGTACATCCTCCCTGTAATGGGTGAATCAGAACTGCATGTCATACACCATGTTTGGCCTACCCAAAGTTTTGCTGCATCACAACTGTATCAGGACTTCCTAACCCTAATAGTCAGTGCCCCTGGCGATGAAGGCAAGCTTACCATGTGCTTTATGTACCATTCCATCTCCCTGCATTTGCACTATGACAGGGGTTGGACTTGGAACCCAAGATCCCTCTGCACCTAAATGCTGCTAAGGGACCTGCCATTAATTGAATGCTTTTGCCTTATATTTGACCACCCAAGTTGCAACACTTCACACTTGACAGATTAAACACCATCTGCCATTCTCCACCCATAACTGTAACTCGTTTATATTCTTAAAGTTCGAAGTAAAATTTATTATCAAAATACATACATGTCACCACATGCAACCTTGAGATTCTTTATCTCCGGGCAAAACTTAGCAAATGTATAGTTCCTGTACACCAGGAACTGTTACCAGTAAACAAACTGCAAATACAGACATAAATAAATAGTAAATAATGAGCATGAAGTAACAACATAACAGAGTCCTTAAATGAATGTAGTTATCTCCTTTTGTTCAAGAGCCTACTGGATGCGGGTTAGTGACTGCTTGCAAACATGAGGAAATCTGCAGATGCTGGAAATTCAAACAACACCACACACAAAATGCTGGTGGAACACAGCAGGCCAGGCAGCATCTATAGGAAGAAGTACTGTCAACGTTTTGGGCTGAGACCCTTCGTCAGGACTGTGTGTTGTAGTGACTGCTTGAACATGATGGTGCGAGTCCCAAAACACCTGTACCTTCTACCTGATGGTATCAGTGAGAAAAGAGCATGGCCTGGGTGGTGAGGATCTTTGATGATGGATGCTGCTTTTCGACAGCAGCATTTCACATAGATGTGATCAATGGTTGGGAGGGTTTTACCCGTGATGTACTAGGCCGAATCCGCTACCTTTTGTACGATTTTCCACTCAAACGCATTGGTGTTCCTATGCCAGGCTGTAATGCAGCTAATCAGCGCATGTTCCATCACACATCTATAGAAGTTTGCCAGGGTTTACGATGACATGCTGAACCTCCACAGACTCCTGAGGAAGTAAAGAAGCTGTTGTTCCTTATTCACAATAACATGATGGGTCCAGGACAGGTCCTCTGAGTTAGTGACATCCAGGAATTTAAAGTTATAACACTCTTCGCCTCTGATCCTCCAATGATTACTGGCTCATTTCTGGATCATTTTCAGTCTTCTGTATCTCCTTCCTGATGGTGGTGACGAAAAGAGGGCACGTCCTAGATGGAGTTGGTCTTATGATGGATCCTACTTGAGGTGCTGCCTCTTGAAGATGACTTCCATGGTGGGGAGGGTTGTTCCTTGATGGACCTGGCTGAGTCTACAACCCTCTGCAGCCTCGTAGAGCTTCTGATAGATCCTCTGAGATGCTGACACCCAGGAACTTAAAATTGCTCACGCTTTTCACCACTGAGCCCTCAGTGTGGGTTGGGATGTACTCTCCCAACATTTTCTTCCTGAAGTCAACAATCACTTGGTCTTGCAGAAGCTGAGTGCAACATTAATGTTGTGCCCCCACTTGACCAGCTAAACTGACTCCTTGTGCATCTCCTTACCATTTGAGGTTTTACCCACAACATTGTTGTCATGGTAATTTTTAAAAATTCCATTTTAGTTGTGCTTAGTCACATAGTCATGAGTGTAGAGAAAGTAGAGCAGTAGGCTAAGCACATATCTCTAGTCATGAGTGTAGAGAAAGTAGAGCAGTGGGCTAAGCATATATCTTGAGGTGCACCTGCACTGATTGTCAGTGAGAAGGAGATGTTATTACCAATCTCCATTGACTGTGGTCTCCCGATGAGGAATTTGAGGATCCAGTTTCAGAGGGACATACTCAGGAAAGACCAGGTTTAGAAACTTGATTGTTAATACTAAGGGGATGATGGTATTGCATGCTGACTAGTAATTGATAAACAGAAGGGTGATGTATGTTTTGTTGTAAGTGCTCCAAAGCAGAGTGGAGAACCAGTGAGGTTGCATCCACTGTTGTGGCTGTAAGCAAATTTCAGCAGTTATGGATCCTTGCTCAGGCAGGAGTTAATTCTAGCCATTACCAAGCTCTCGAAACACTTCATTATAGTTATTGAAACAGCCTGCTCTACTAGGGCACTGGTATGATAGCAGCCCTTTGAAGCAGATTGCAGCAGTGAGAGTTTGAAGATGTCACTGAACACTCTATTCAGTTTGTTTGCACAGATTTTCAGTACCTGGCCAGGTGCACCACCAGGGCCTGATGCCTGTGATGATTCACTGTCTTGAAAGATGTTCTGGCCCCAGCTCCCATGATCAAGCTCACAGGGTTGCTGGGTGCTCTGGGGATTCACATAGGTGCAGTATTATTCCCCCTTTCAAAGGATGCATATAAGGTGTTGAACTCATCGGGAGTAAAGCATCACTGTTACAGTGATGCTAGAAAGTTTGTGAACCCTTTAGAATTTTCTCTGTTTCAGCATAAATATGACCAGATTTTAACATAATTCCTAAAACTAGAAATAGAAAACCCAATTAAATAAGTAACACAATCCATCATGCTTGTTCATTTATTAATTGAGAAAAATGAACCGATATTACATGTATTTGTTGGAAGAAGTATGTGAACCTTTGCTTTCAGTAACTGGCATGACCCCCTTGTACAGCAATAACTGCAACAAAACATCTCTAGTAACTGTTGATCAGTCCTGCACAAGAGCTTGAAGGAATTTTTAGCCATTCCTCCTTACAAAACTTCTTCAGCTCTGGGATGTTATTGGGTTCCTTGCATGAACTGCTTGCTTCAGGCCTTCCACATTTCTATAAGATTAAGGTCAAAACTTAGACTCGGCCATTCCAAACCATGACACTACCACCATGTTTCACAGATGGGATGAGCTTCTTATGCTGGGAATGCTATGTTTGCTTTTTTCCAAACATAGCACTTCTCATGTAAGCCATAAAGTTCTATTTTGGACTCATCCATCCCTGGAACATTCTTCCAGTAACTTTCTGGCTTATCCACATGGTCTTAACAAACTTTAGAGAGGCAGCGATGTTCTTCTTCTTCAGTTTTTACGTGATGGTAGACTCATGAACACTGACATTACCCAATGAAAGAGAGGCACGTAGCACCTTGGATGTTCTTTGTGACCTCCTGGGGAGAGTAACAATGGTGTTGCATTTCCTCCATTTGTACACCATCTGCCTGACTGTGAATTGGTGGAGCCCAGACTCTTTAGAAATGGTCTTGTATCTATTTCCAACCTGGTGTGCATCAACAATTTTTTTTTCTGAGGTCCTCAAATCTCCTTTGATCGAGGCATGGGACATTTCCAAAAACATGTGGTGGAGATCAGACTTTGATCGTGAAGATCCAGGTTTATGTTCTTGAAACAGGGCAGGGCCTCCCACATCTCGCCTGATTGTCATCTCATTGATTGAAGCACCTGACTCTAATTTACCTTTTAAAGGAACTGATAATCCTAGAGGTTCACATACTTTTTACAACAAATACATGTAAGTAAAATTGGATCATTTTTATCAATAAATAAATGAAAGAGTATAATGTTTTTTGTGTTATTTATTTAATCGGTTCTGTTTTATCTAGTTTTTGGACGCGTGAAGATATGATCACATTTTAGTTCATGTTTATGCAGAAATAGAGAAAATTCTAAAGGGTTCACGAATATTCAGCATCACTGAATTTATGCTGTTAAATTTTGCAGTTTGAGGTTAGCTGTTTAAGTCAAAAACAGTAAATGCTATTGTTTATATGAATTCTCTTCAATCTCCTGCAACAAACCTATAGCTTAGAGTATTTTCTTTTGCAAACAGAGGGGCCAAAGCTTTACTCTAGGTTATTTCCTCATTTAAAAAAAATAGATTTTCTTCAAAAATGGTGGTAACAATCTGGGGAAAAATGAGCTTTTTCTTTATTAGTTTTGTCTGTCAGTTTACGCTGGTACCAATTGAGAGCTTTACCCTGCTACTTTCAAGTTACATTTTTATGATGACAAAACATTCGAGCTGAATTGTAGATAGCTATTACTGAAATATAAGCTAGCAGCAATATAACTCAATGACGCAAATAAAAAATGATGAAAAGGCCATTTCCAATAAATAACTACATCTGGGGTAAATATGATTCAAATAAACTCGAGCATAAAGTTTGAATGTTCCTTCTATGGGAAAACAAAGGCAATTACTTTTATGAATACTGACAAACCCATGCAAATTTATCATACGCCAGGAAGCAATAATTTAACCATCACCAGTATAAACTTAGATTGAAATTGTATTGACAAGGTATTTTAAACTACAGGCAGTCTCCGGGATATGAACGAGTTCTGTTCCTGAGTCCGTCTTTAAGTTGGATTTGTATGTAAGTCGGAACAAGTACATCCGGTGTTATTTAGTTAGCATCAGTTAGTCAAATGTTTTTCTTAGTATATAGTATATATTTTACCTTTCTATGCATATAAAACACTTAAGAAATATATGTATTCCAATAATTAAACCACTACGTTGCTTCGTAATAATTGTAGCTTTCATCAGAGCAGGGCCTTTCACATGCTCCATTATTCTCACTTTATCCTTTAAAATTGTTCCGATCATTGACCGACTATAGCCTAACACTTTTCCAATGACCAATGACATTTCACCTCTTTCCAAACGCCTTATTATTTCCACTTTATTTTCAACCACGATCGCTTCCCGTCAGTGGAACAGAAACAGGTCGCAAGCTGTGCTGGCTCCTGAGGTCTGCTGGGTCCTAAGGACCACCACACTAAATTCCCTGGGTCCTAAAGTCCACCGCACTGAGACAGGTTAAATGGGACAAATGGGGGCTGTGCTGGGTTTGGGTGTTTGATCCTCCACAATATTCCCTGTGGGAATTTAAGCTGGAGATGGCCATGTTTTTTTTTATGAGGTCGAGTTGCAAGCTCGACATCAACCCAGTACGGAAGGGGTCTGTCACTGGATTGAACTCAGGACCCCCCCCCCCCCCCGTTCTCAAGCCTGGTGCTGATCTCACTGCGCCACCAGACGACCGGAAAAGGGGGGGGGGGGGGGTCAGGGTGAATCTTGCTAAGAAAAATTTAAGCCAAATTCAAAGTTACACACTCAACACAGTGTCAACAGCAACGACTTAAAATGGCGGACAGCGTCGCGATCTGACTTAAAATGGCAGATGGCATCGAGGTTTGACTTAAAATGGCAGACGGTGTTCTCCTTCCTCAATTCATAAGTATGAGTTGTCCGTAAGTCAGACATTTGTAATTCAAGGACTACCTGTATAACAAACACAATAAAGCTATATAATACAAAATAAAGAAAAATGTATTAGTTTATAACACGCGCATAATCATTGGAGCCCATTGTTGTGAAATCATTCCAGTTTGCTTCACTTTGTTTACTGACGGTTCTGAAATGGTTTTGCACTGAAGAATCCATCCCAGGAAAAAAGTATGTAACGTCTAAGGAAAATGGTGTTGAACTTTCTCCAAGGTCGTGTGCCAACTAGTTAATCAAAAGTTATCTGCACATTCTCTGTGAGATCATTGGCTGTGTGAGGATTTTCTTACAGTAGTATCTCTCCTTCCAAATGGGTTCTGTCAGTGTTTCACCATGTTCTACTGCTCTGTTCATTGTCCATTTCCATTTTCCTTCTTTCGCCTTCTCAATCCTGCATTCTCTCAAAAATAGCTTCTCATTCTTTTCCCTCTCAAAAAAATGTTAACAAGACAAGTCTTACCAGTTAATTCAACAAGCCTAACTTATCAGTCAACTGATTTTTTATTTTAAAAGCAAAAATAAAATTCTTGATTGTATAGTGTAGTACAGTATAATGTAATTATAGGAATGCTTGATGCATTTTGAGAAAATCTACAGAAAGTAAAATGTCCAACAGCATAACTGCATTAATAATACAAAACATGGTCTTAAACCAGGGTATTATATTAAAGTAATTCTATCTGTAACATTTTTACAAATATACAGAAATCTTGGCAAATAGTTCTACAGATCACATAGACAGTATTTTTGGTGTACTTTTAATAATATGAGTATATCAGAAGCAAGTAGTATGGAAACACTTTAACTAATTTTAGATGAAATAATTTGCTTTATTAGTCAGTAATTCATATTTCTTTCTGTTTTTCTTTCCAGTTGTGTAATTCTGTTTTAGTATTTTTGAATGTTTCCAATAAAGATCAATCTATACCACATAGAGAAACAAAAATAGGATTTTTTTTTATTCCATACTCCAGTTTCCTGCTCCTATTATTGCTACTTGTGGCTTTAACGTTTTGTATTTTTTTTCCTTTCAACCTGCCAGTGTTTTGCACATTGACGTCAGTGGTGGGTAAATTAATGGAAAGTATTCTTAGCGATGGTATATATAATTATCTGGGTAGACAGGGTCTGATTAGGCACAGTCAGCATGGATTTGTGCGTGGAAGGTCTTGTTTGACAAATCTTATTGAATTTTTTGAAGAGGTTACTAGGAAAGTTGACGAGGATAAAGCAGTGGATGTTGTCTGTATGGATTTCTGTAAGGCCTTTGACAAGGTTCCACACAGAAGGTTAGTTAGGAAGGTTCAATAGTTAGGTATTAATATTGAACCAGTAAAATGGATTCAACAGTGGCTGCATGGGAGATGCCAGAGAGTAGTGGTGGATAACTGTTTGTCAAGTTGGAGGCTGGTGACTAGTGGTGTGCCTCAGGGATCTTTACTGGGTTCAGTGTTGTTTGTCGTATACATTAGTGATCTGGATGATGGGGTAGTAAATTGGATTAGTAAGTATACAAATGATACTAAGACGGGTGGCATTGTGGATAATGAAGTAGGTTTTCAAAGCTTGCAGAGAGAATTAGGCCAATTAGAAGAGTGGGCTGAAAGATGGCAGATGGAGATTAATGCTGATAAGTATGAGGTGCTACATTTTGGTAGGACTAATCAAAATAGAGCATACATGGTAAATGGTAGGGCATTGAGGAATGCAGTAGATCAGAGTGATCTTGGAATAATGGTGCATAGTTCCCTGAAGGTAGAATCTCATGTGGATAGGGTGGTGAAGAAAGCTTTTGGTATGCTGGCCTTTATAAATCAACGCATTGAGTATAGGAGTTGGGATGTAATGTTAAAATTGTACAAGGCATTGGTTGAGGCCAAATTTGGAGTATTGTGTACAGTTCTGGTCACCGAATTATAGGAAAGATGTCAACAAAATAGAGAGAGTACAGAGGAGATTTACTAGAACGTTACCTGGGTTTCAGCACCTAAGTTACAGGGAAAGGTTGAACAAGTTGGGTCTTTATTCTTTGGAGCGTAGAAGGTTAAGGGGGGGACTTGATAGAGGTATTTAAAATTATGAAGGGGATAGATAGAGTTGATGTGGATAGGCTTTTTCCATTGAGCGTAGGGGAGATTCAAACAAGAGGACATGGGGGGGGCAAAAGTTTAAGGGTAACACGAGGGGGAACTTCTTTACTCAGAGAGTGGTAGCTGTGTGGAACGAGCTTCCAGTAGAAGTGGTAGAGGCAGGTTCGATTTTGTCATTTAAAAAAAAATAGATAGGTATATGGACAGGAAAGGAATGGAGGGTTATGGGCTGAGTGCGGGTAGGTGGGACTAGGTGAGAGTAAGCATTTGGCACAGAGTAGAAGGGCCGAGATGGCCTGTTTCAGTCCTCTAATTGTTATATGGTTATTAAGTAAATGTGTCATTCTGAAAGTTAACAGAGTGATATATTAGTCAGGGCACCACATAGCATTATGTTTTTGGAGTAAGATCTTAAAGTGCAAAGTTTACTTAAGATAAAATTACAACTGCCAGCCATGTTGTCTTCATTTGTTGCATTTTGAGAAACAAGGGAGATAATCCCAAATAGCAGTGCAATTCTTTATTGTACTAAATAAGAGAGTGTGTTCAGTGTTAGCAGAAAATTCTGAATAAGTGTTCTCACACTGAATTTCTATTGCCTTGGAAACTACTAGAAGCGTGGCTCACTGATTCCATTGGGTTCCTTCCAAGAATATAAATCAGATTTGCGTTCCAGCTCCTTTTCTGCACAGGAACAGTATTTCCCATGTTCTGCATGTTTTGTTTATGCATGAAGAAAAAACTAAGAAAGGTGGATTTGTTCTTAAGAAAATATGCCATTTTAATGAGACTACTAGTACCTTTCGAAAACCTGACCAACTGTTAAGAATTCACTTTGGCAAAGAGAACAGAGAATTGTGCCTTTACTTTCAATGACAGCACAGTTATAGCTAGTAGTCCAGGATTAGAAGTATTTTAAGAAGCATTTATTGCTTAAAAAGGGATAAATAATGTTTCCAAAAATATACTAAGATTGCTTCCCATTTGTTTCCATGCAGATTGTCTAGAGAACAAATTCTAAATGGTGCAAAGGGTCATTGACAGAGGAGGCTGAAATGTTTTAATGTTTTTAATTATGTTCAGAGGAAAAGGTATCCTATTCATCTGATTAACCTTTAAAACCAGTAGTTGTGGAAAAATAAATCTGTGGCTCTGATATCTGCATTGGCTTATTTTCAAAATTTCTGATTAGTTCATTTTAAGCAGAGCTTTGTGATTGGTTGGACTTTTATAACATATAAAACTAATCAGATAGTAGGTGGAAAAATAGTTCTTTTTAGCTTTCAAGGAATTATCTTGTTTCAATTTCCATGGCCAAACCAGCAAACCTAAAGAGAAGAACCAGATATCATAATTCTTAGCCACAGTACTTACCAGCAACTTGCTGATGTCTTCATTGCCAATAAAGCATCTGGCATAACATATACCATAATTCCCCTTTTAACACACTTTTTAATGCCTGAACCCGAACTCAAGAGTATGTGTCAGACCTATTCTTCCCTCAATGCTTCTACTGTATTATTCACAATTAACAGGCTGTGTAAACATTGCAATCCATAGCTACCATGGAAATACATCTCAGAATTAAACAACCAGAAGTACAATGACAGATCTCCACTGTGAATCTCCTAGAAGATGCATCCGTCATTAAAGGCCCTAATCATCTGGAATATGCCCCATCTGCATTACTGCTATCTAGGAAGAGGGACAGGAGCCTGAACCTACACTCAATATCTTAGGAATAGCTTCTTCCCCTCTACCATCAGATTTCTGAACCGCCCATGAACTTATGAATACTACCTCACTATTGCTCTTTTGCACTATTTATTTATTTTTGTAACTTTTTGTAATTTTTATGCCTTGCACTATACTGCTACCTCAAAAGAACACATGTCACAAAATACGTCAGTGATAATAATTCTGATTCTGTTCTGAATAACCCTAGCATTTCACTGGGGAATCTGCTTGTGTGATCTATGCCAGCCAGACCTGGCTAAGGATCAGAATTCCATTCATTTGACTGAGGAGTCTTGAGCAAAGCATTACTAGGAAAAGTATATTAATCAATTTTGCTGCATATCAGTGCTTTATCATTTGATTTTATTACTGTGTAGTTTTTTTATTTTAAAAAGAAATCTTTATCTTTGAAGAACTTCTGCAAGTGTCTGAAAATCAGTGACTTTTACAAATCCTCATTAAAACATTGCAGAAATTTAAAGGGGCAAAGTTTTTCCCCCAAGTTGTACCACATGTCAAAGACTATCAGGGCATTCTAGGAACCTGGCCTTATAGTATTCAATGTTGTGGTGCTTGGCACCTAGAGTTTATCAAAAATTCAGAAAAAGCCAACATCTCTTAGCATTTATTCTAATCTTTCAGTCGGTCATATTTGTCAATCGATGTGAGCATTGAGATATCTATTAATTGTTTACCCTGTTGAAGTGGTGATATTTTGAAGCTTATGATGGTTTGTCTAAAGTTTCTTCTGCAACTAACTTCCGTGCTTGTGGGCTTTATTTATTGAAAGTCAGGAAAATAGTCTTCTAATTGGCTTTTTATCAAAACAACAGCAGCTTCCACTTTGGGATCTCTATTTAGGTCTCTGTTCAGATGGGATCTCCTGGCCCTTGTGTCAGTAGACAGCCCACACCAGTATTGACCCAGAAAACATACAACGCTGAACATCAAGAGACATATTTCTGTTGATAATTTGCTCTCATTTTGCAAACTCCAATTGCAACTAAGTTTTATAGAGCTGACATCAGTTCAAGTTAGCTCAACTTCCTGCAAAGGAAATTTGGATCAGTATGTGGTATGGGTGAACCTTGTGTGGGTGCCATCCATACAACTTTTATCTGTGTCATAAATGATTTGAATTCTACATACAATAGCTTACTCTTCCTGTTTACTCTCCTGTGAGGGTTAAGCTGAAGGAGGTGGTGCTGGTATGGAGTATACGGGCTCCGGATGTGGTATGGGTGTGAGAGCTTTAGGAGGGGGTAGGGATGGAAAGGAAGTTACTTTAAAACCTTTTCAGGAGTGAATTAGGTTTATCAATGATGGAGAGGGATCTCACACTGTGGTGATTTTCAATTTTTTAGAAGCTTTGTTAAATTTACTTTGAGATTGGAATTTAAATGTTTGCTATATAATTTTACCTATTGCTTGTAAAATTGACTTGACATCAATTTCAGTTTGTGGGAAGATATTCAGCATTTTTTCTACACCTTGGGCAGCTTTTGCAATTAATCCAGAAAAAAAGTCACACTGTGATCTACTCTAAGTTAAATCAGTTAATGCATGGTGCTGAAATATTTTCTTCCCTGCCCACTTTTGCTTGGTTCTTATTCTTTGACTGTTTTCCAAACCAAGCATTGGTCTTCTTAGTCAAAACAAACAATTTCCCTTTATCTAGCTTGTCAATTTTTCATATTATCTTGATGCCTTTGAACAAGCACCATTATTTCATTATTTAGATCTACTAAATCCACAGATTCTCTCAAATGTCTCTACTGACACATACAAAATGCTGGAGGAACTCAGCAAATCAGGTGGCATCTATGGAAAGGAATAATGGGTTGACGTTTTGGTCCAAGACCCTCTAATGTCTACATATCCGTCTTCAGGCAATGTGCCCAAAATTGTTTACAGTTTTACAGGTGTAGATTAATCAAAGCTTTATATTGCTGCAGAATAACTTCACCTTATTTATATTGGTCCTGTAGATATGAAGGCCAGCAATTCATTGGCTTTTTGGGGATTTTTGTTTACCTGGATGAAAATTTAGATGGGTGGGTTAGTAAGTTTGCAGATAATACCAAGGTTGCTGTTGGTGTGGATAGTGTGGAAGATTGGCAAAGAGTACAGTAGGAGGATCATTTGCAGATATGGGCAGAGAAATGACAGATGGATTTTAACCCAGATAAATAGATAAATGTGAGGTGTTGCATCTTGGTAGAGCAAATGCAAGGAGAGAGTACAATGTTAAGGGTAAGATCCTTAACGGTGTTTCTGAGCGGACAGATTTTGGGATCCAAGTCATAGTTCCTTGAAAGTGGCTACACATGTCAATAAGGTGATTAAGAAGGCTTATGGAATGCTTGCTTTTATTAATCAAGGCACTGAGTTCAAAAGTTAAGAGGTTATGTTGTGACTTTATAACACTGTGGTTAGGCCACATCTGGAGTATTGCATACAGTTCCGGTCGCTCCACTATAGGAAGGATGTTGAGGTTTTGTAGAAGATGCAGAAGAGGTTTACTGGATGCTGCCTGGTTTAGAGGACATGTTGTCATGAGAGGCTGGATAAACTTGGGTGGTTTTCTCTGGAGCACCGGATCTGATTGAGGTTTATATGATTATGAAAGGCATTGATAGACTGGGCAGAGAGTATCTGATTCTGGAGTTGAAATGTCTGGTACTAGAGGGCATGTGTTGAAGGTGAGAGGGGGGAGCTTCAAGGGGAATGTGAGGAGTAAGCTTTTTATTCAGAGTCTTAGATGTCTGGTATGGTGATAGAGGCAAATACACTGGAAGCCTTTAGGACACGTTTGTGAAGGCACATGGATGTCAGGAAGATGGAGGGATATGGACATGGTCTGATAGGAGAGTTTAATGTTTGGGTGATTTTGTTTTGCTTTTTAGCTGGCTCTGCACAGCATTGTGGGCTGAATGGCCTGTTCTGCTGTACTTTTCTATGTTCTGTGATCTGTTCATTGATGTACAATCCATGGGCCCATGGACTTCTTTGGAATTCCATAGTTTCCAGCTCAGTTTACCATCATTTAGAAGGTATTTATTCTCTCTAGGGGCTAAAAATATTCTTCTCATATTTGCCTCAAAGTGTTTCACAATTGTTCCTATTTGTATAATTCATTAATAACAAAATTTTGATGGTTCTATCCTCACTGATTCCATAGCTGTATATTGCAAAGTGCTGTTGCTATCAAACTTGGTTGAGTGATTTTCGAAACCATCATGTCAAAAGTTCAAAGTAAATTTATTATCAAAGACCATAGTATATGTCGCTATATAATATGTTGAGATTCATTTTTTTGCAGGCATTCACAATAGAACAAAGAAATGCAATGGAATCAATGAAAAAACTACACACAAAAACTAACAACCAATTGAACAAAAGACAAGCTGTACAAATAAAAAATGTAAATAAATACTGAGAACGTGAGCTTGCGAGTCCACAGGTTGTGGAGTCAGTTCGGAGTTGAGGTTATTCATACTGATTCAGGAGCCTGATGGTTAAAGGGTAATAACTGTTCATGAACCTGGTGGTTGTTTGACCTAATGCTCCTTACCTCCTTTCCCAGTGGCAGCAGCAATGAGAGTGTACCTGGATAGTGGTGGTGGTCCTTGATAATAAATACTACTTTCTTGTGACAGCACTCCTTAATAGTTCATTAATAAATAAGTCATATATGCAGAGATTGATGGAGCCCAGCATAAACCATTCTGAATTGCCTCTTAGCATATTCTGCCTATAAGTGAACCAGTTTATTATTCGTACTTCTTGATTCTTCTGCCAAGCTATCTTTTTTTTCTAGACAGGTTTCATGACCTTCAGTTTTTTTGCCAAGTAGAACTTTATTTACTGTATTTGGGTTTCCAAATGCTTTTGATAATGTATATGGACATTCCCTACTCCATTTCATTAGCCACCTTTTCAAAATATTTAACCAGATTCATCAGCTATGACCTATCATTTACAAACCAATACTGGCTTGTTCACTGCTTAGACTCGCTTTTGATTATTGTTTGAGGCACTCTAGGAGAAGGTGGAAATAAGAATTGCAGAAACCATTTGCTCAGTAATTTCATCAATGTCTGATTTTATTTTAGCGCATTTGTTGATTTAACTTAGAGGAGATCATATATTATTCTGGTCAGTTGCACAAGTTGTTAAATTAATCTTATTTTTTGTTTTCATTGTTAATCTGTCATTGTTACGGACTTTATTCCATGTCATTATTGCAGCTATGTACTGTAGACTGAAGAATGTGACTGAAAAGAATGTATCATTATAATGCAACCCCAATCAATTTGGATGTCATGGCATACAGGACAATGTGCACAAAGTTTGCTTTTGAGCAATACTTGGGACTTGGACTCGGACAGCAAGTTGAAAACAACATATATTGCTCCATCACTGTAGCACCTTGCAACACAAACTCTAAAGTTTTGGTTTGCAATTTCTGGGCAGTTGTGTTCAGAAGAAGAGTGGAAAATGGGACTTGAGCATTTGAAGGCTCCCTTTGAATTGAAATTTGAGCTTGCATGACTTTTTTAAGCACAATTTACTATGTTTTGTTCAGGTACAACGATGTGCTGATTGTTGCTGCCATCATGTGGATTCCTCATAGTACTACACTTTGTAAACCGGCACGATAAAACCAGAGCAGTAGAATATTTCACTGTGCAATCCTGAGGCATTTTCTGACAGTGTTTTACAGTTAGATGCCATCTCCTGGATACCTTGTGATTATATCAAGATCATCTCATAAGTGCTGTTAAGGCCACATCTGATGCATTTCAATCAGCAGTAAAGAATTTCTCTGAAGTACAGTACAAGATGAAGCTGGGCATTCCTAAGCAAACTGTTGTAAATCTTTGCAACAGGATGCTCAGGAATCTGAACTCTCTTCTACAGCAAAACCTGCTGTCTGATGGATCAAGGCTAATTTTAACTTGTAGTTCTTAAGATATATAATGTCATCAGCTCACTATTGCGTATAGAGTTAATGACTGTGATATATTGGGCTGCAAGTCAGCTACAGAGAGCATCACTCTCGCTCATCCCCCAGTAGACATCTGCAATAACTATTCCACAATAGTGACAGCGGAACAGTAGAGGTTCAACAGCTGGAACTAAATCACAGCAGTGGTTACTTCTCAGAAGAGTAAAAAGCTTCAAGATATCCTGAAGCCATGAAAGGTGCTACAGAAATGCACTCTTAATTTCCACATTGCAGTCCAAACTATCCCTCTGTTATCAGACTCTTGAATGGACCTCTTGTGCAACAAGATGGACTCTTAGCTTCACAATCTACCTTGTTATGATGTTGCACTTTATTGTTTACCTGCACTGCACTTCATCAGTAGCTTTTACACTTTATCCTGCTTTGTTACCTTATTTTACCTTATTCTAGCTCAATGCACTGTGTAATGTTATGATCTGTATAAATGGTATGCAAGACAGTCTTTTCACTGTATCTTGATACATGTGACAATAATAAACCAGCATCAAGCTGATAAACATTATCATTATTTATGTACCATCCACTTCTTGCCTTAGTACTCTTCAGAAAAAAAAATTCTGAACTGCATTACTTTTGGGAAGTGCTCAATCAGTTGCCTTAATAAAGCTTCTGAAAGTTGTTTGTTCCTTAAAAGCCCTCAAAGTGTCTACAGTCAATAATCTCTTTGTATTTACATTCTGAAGCACTTATCTGCAATGGATTTTGGTTCAGCAGATGCTAAAATAGCTAATATTACCAACATCCTGAGGGAGGAAATTTTATGGTTCTTCCAAAAGTCCAATGTCTTACAAGTGTTGCAGATAGTTATCACTTCCACTGGTCTCTAGAAAGCTCTTAGAATTGAGTCCCCTGCTTTGTCTGAGTTGCCTGTCCCTCTATAACAAAGCCAAAGTCTGCATGGAAGTGATTTAAATTTTTAAAATGTATATTCAGTCTCGAGCCTGTAGGGCTTAATAAGATGTCTGTTAACAAAAGTAGTAGACGAAAAAGACCGTAAGGCATAGCAGCAAAATTAGGCCATTCAGCCCATCGAGTCTGCTCCACCATCTAATCATGGCTGATGCATTTCTCTTTCAACCCCATTCCCCTGCCTTCTCTCCGTACCCTTTCTCCCCCTAACTAATCAAGAACATATCAACCTCTGCCTTAAATGCACCTAGTGACCTGGCCTCCACAGTAACCTCTGGCAATGAATTCCAGAGATTCACCACCCTTTAGCTAAAGAAATTCCTCATCTCTGTTCTAAATGGACGTCCCTCTATTTTGAGGCTAGGCTTTCCCACTAAAGAAAACATCCTCTTCACATCCACTCTATCTAGTCCTTTCAACATTTGATAGGTTTCAAAGAGATCACCCTTCATTCTTCTAAATCCTAGTGAATATAGGCCCAGAGCCTTCGATTGCTGCTCATATGATAACACTTTCAATCCTGGAATCACTTTCGTGAGCTTCCTCTGCACCCTCTCCAATGTCAGCATATCCTTTCTTAAATAAGAGGCCCAAAACTGCTTACAGTACTCCAGGTGAGGCCCCACCAGTATCTTATACAGCCTCAGCATTACATTCTTGCTTTTAAACTCTAGTCCTTTTGAAATGATTGATAACATTGCAGTCACCTTCCTCACCAAGGATTCAACTTGCATATTAGCCTTTAAGAAATCCATGGGGACTTCCTAATCCTTTTGCATCTCAGATTTTTGAGTTTTCTTCCCATTTGGAAAATAGTTTACGCTTTTATTCCTTCTACCAAAGTGCATAACCGTACACTTCTACCAAGGTGCATTGCCATCACTTTGTTCATTCTCCTAATCTGTATAAGTGCTTTTGCAACCTCTCTACTTCCTCATAACCACAAAGCCATCAATTTCATCATTCAGCTCTTTGATATACAATGCAAAAAGAAGCAGTCCTAACACAGACCCCTGTGGAACACCACAAGTCACTGGCAATCAATCGGAAAAACATCCCTTTATTCCTAGTTTCTGACTCTTGCCAATCAGCCACTGCTCTATCCATGCTGGTATGTTTCCTGTAACATTATTTCAAGTCAAGTCACTTTTTATTGTCATTTCGACCATAACTGCTGGTACACTACACAGTAAAAACGAGACGGCGTTTTTCAGGACCATGGTGCTACATGAAACAATATAAAAACTACACTGAACTACGTAAAAACAACACAGAAAAAGCTACACTAGTCTAAAGACCTACCCAGGACTGCATAAAGTGTACAAAACAGTGCAGGCATTACAATAAATAATAAACAAGACAATAGGCACGGTAGAGGGCAGTAATTTGTTGTTAGTCCAGACTCTGGGTATTGAGGAGTCTGATGGCTTGGGGGAAGAAACTGTTACATAGTCTGGTTGTAGAGAGCCCGAATGCTTCAGTGCCTTTTCCCAGACGGCAGGAGGGAGAAGAGTTTGTACGAGGTGTGCGTGGAGTCTTCATAATGTTGTTTGCTTTGCGAATGCAGCGAGTGGTGTAAATGTCTGTAATGGCGGGAAGAGAGACCCTGATGACCTTCTCAGCTGACCCCACTATCCGCTGCAGGGTCTTGCTATCCGAGTTGGTGCAATTTCCGAACCAGGCAGTGATGCAGCTGCTTAGAATACTCTCAATACAACCTCTGTAGAATGTGATGAGGATGGGGGGTGGGAGATGGACTTTCCTCAGCCTTCGCAGAAAATAGAGACGCTGCTGGGCTTTCTTTGCTATGGAGCTGGTGTTGAGGGACCAGGTGAGATTCTCAGCCAGGTGAACACCAAAAAAATTTGGTGCTCTTAACAACCTCTACTGAGGAGCCATCAATGTTCAGCAGAGAGTGGTCGCTTCATGCCCTCCCGAAGTCAACAACCATCTCTTTTGTTTCGTTCACATTCAGAGACAGGTTGTTGGCTCTGCACCAGTCTGTTAGCTGCTGCACCTCCTCTCTGTAAGCTAACTCGTCGTTCTTGCTGATGAGACCCACCATGGTCATGTCATCAGCTAACTTGATGATGTGGTTCGAGCTGTGTGTTGCAGCAGAGTCGTGGATCAGCAGACTGAACAGCAGTGGACTGAGCACACAGCCCTGGGGGGCCCCCGTGCTCAGTGTGATGGTGTTGGAGATGCTGCTCCCGATCCGGACTGACTGAGGTCTCCCAGTCCGGAAATCTAGGATCCTGTTGCAGAGGGAGGTGTTCAGGCCCAGTAGGGTCAGCTTTCCAATCAGTATCTGAGGAACGATTGTGTTGAATGCTGAACTGAAGTCTATGAACAGCATTTGAGCATACGTGTCTTTTTTGCCCAAGTGGGTTAGGGCCAGAAGGAGGGTGATAGCAATGGCGTCATCCGTTGAACAGTTGGGACGGTACACAAACTGCATGGGGTGCAGTTATCTTGCTAAACAGCTTCATGTGCAGCACCTTGTCAGAGGCCCTCTGAAAATCCAAGTATACAACATCCACTGATTCTCCTTTGTCTATCCTGCTTGTTACTTCCTCAAAGAATTCCAACAGATTTGTCAGGCAAAATTTTCCCTTAAGGAAATCATGCAAACTTTGGCCTATTTTATCATGGGCCTTCAGGCACCTTGATCACATTCTTAACAATCAACTCCAACATCTTCCTAACCTCTGAGGTCAGGCTAACTGGCTTATAATTCCCTTTCTTCTGCCTCTCTCCCTTTTTGAAGAGTGGAGTGACATTTGCAGTTTTCTAGTCCTCTAGAACCATTCCAGAATCTAGTGATTCTTGAAAGATCATTACTAATGCCTCCAGAATCTCTTCAGCTTTTAGAACCCTGGGGTGTATTCAATTAGATCCAGTTGACTTATCTAACATCAGGCCTTTCAGTTTCCTAAGTGCCATCTCCCTTGTAATAGCAGCTGCTCTCACTTCTGCCCTTGACACTCTAGAACTTATGGCATGCTACGAGCAAAGACCAACGCAAAATACTTAGTCATTTCATCCACCATTTCTTTGTCTCCCATTACTATCTCTAGCCTCATTTTCCAGCAGCCCAACATCTATCGTCACCTTTCTTTTACTCTTTATAAATCTAAAGATACTTTCAGTGTAATTTTTGATATTATTAGCTAACTTACCATCACATTTCATCTTCCCCCTTTTTTTGGTTGCCTTCTGTGGGTTTTTTTTAAAAGTTCCCAATTCTCTAACGTCTCTTTTGCTTTTATCTTGGCCTTTGACTTCCCTTGTCAGTCATGGTTAAATGATCCTGTCTTTAGAATACTTCCTTTTCTGTGCCTTCCACATTGCTCCAGCCATTGCAGCTCTTCCATCATCCCTGCTAGTGTCCCCTTCCAACTAACTTTGGGCAGCTCCAGTCTCATGCCTCTGTAATTCTCTTTACTCCACTATAATACTGATACATCTGACTTCTCCATCTCAGATTGCAGGATGAATTCTATCATATTATAATCACTCTTTCCTAAGGGTTTACCTTAAACTCCCTAATCATATCTGGTTCATTATGCAACACCCAGTCCAGAATTGCTCACCTCCTAGTGGGCTTAACCACAAGCTGCTCCAGAAAACTATCTTGGAGGCGCTTCACAAATACCCTCTCTTGAGATCCAGCATCAACTTGATTTTGCGAGCCTATCTGCATATTGAAATCCCGCATGACTAATATAACATTGCTTTTCACACATGCACTTTCTATTTCCACTGTAATTTGTACACCACATACTGGCTATTGTTCAAAGGCCTGAATAGAACTTCTTTCATAGTCTTCCTACCCTTGTAGCTTCTTAACTACCCACAGGGATTCTACATCTTCTGATCTATATCACCTCTTTCTTAAAATTTGATCTCAAGCTGCTCCTCCTCCTCTGCCTACCTTCCTGTCCTTTTGATAAATTGTGTATCCTTGGATATTAAGTCCCAACTACAATTGTCTTTTAGCCTGACTCCATGATACCCACAATGTCATACCTGCCAATCTCTTAGCTGTGCTACAAGATCATCTACCTTATTTCAGATTCCATATGCATTCAAATAGAACAACTTAAGTCCTGTATTTGTCCCCCTTTTAAACCTCGACCCATCCCATGACTGCAGTTTCTAGCTGTGGTTCAATTGACAGCATTGTTGCCTTTGAGTGTTGAGATTTGATCACAAGATTTTGGTCTCACTTTATTATACAGTACCAAAGGTGTGATGGAGTGACAGATGTACTATTATTTAGATGAGATGTTAAGCCAGTGTCTTTCCAGAAAGTGACTGTTGCCATGGTACTGTTTCAAAGAGTCAGGGAGTTATTCTCCCAATGCCAGATAACCTTCATCATTGAGGAGGTACTTAATGAATACTTTACTTCAGTATTCACTATGAAAAAGCATCTTGGTGATTGTAGTGATAACTTGCAGTGGACTGAAAAGCTTGAGCATGTAGACATTAAGAAAGAGGATGTGCTGGAACTTTTGGAAATCATCAAGTTGGATAAGTCGCCGGGACTGGGTGAAATGTACCCTAGGCTACTGTGGGAGGTGAGGGAGGAGATTGCTGAACCTATGGTGGTGATCTTCACATCATCAATGGGGACGGGAGAGGTTCCGGAGGATTGGAGGGTTGCGGATGTTGTTCCTTTATTCAAGAAAGGGAGTAGAGATAGCCCAGGAAATTATAGACCTGTGAGTCTTACTTCAGTGGTTGGTAAGTTGATGGAGAAAATCCTCAGAGGCAGGATTTATGGACATTTGGGGAGGTATAATATATTAGGAATAGTCAGCATGGTTTGTCAAGGGCAGGTCGTGCCTTACGAGCCTGATTGAATTTTATGAGGATGTGACTAAACACATTGACGAAGGTAGAGCTGTAGATGTAGTGTATATGGATTTCAGCAAGGCATTTGATAAGGTTCCCCATGCAAGGCTTACTGAGAAAGTAAGGAGGCATGGGATCCAAGGGGACATTACTTTGTGGATCCAGAACTGGCTTACCCACAGAAGATGGGTCATATTCTGCATGGAGGTTGGTGACCAGTGGTGTGCTTCAGGGATCTGTTCTGGGACCTTTTCGTTATTTTTATAAATGACCTGGATGAGGAAGTGGAGGGATGGGTTAGTAAGTTTGCTGATGACACTAAGGTTGGAGGTGTTGTGGGTAGTGTGGAGGGCTGTCAGAGGTTACATCGGGACATTGATGGCTGCAAAACTGGGCTGAGAAGTGGCAGATGGAGTTCAACCCAGATAAGTGTGAAGTGGTTCATTTTGGTAGGTCAAATATGATAGCAGAATATATTATTAATGGGAAGACGTTTGGCAGTGTGAAGGATCAGAGGGATCTTGGGGTCCAGGTCCATAGGACATTCAAAGCAGCTGCGCAGGTTGACTCTGTGGTTAAGAAGGCATACGGTGTATTGGCCTTAATCAATTGTGGAATTGAATTTAGGGGCCGAGAGGTAATGTTGCAGCTAAATAGGACCCTGGTCAGACCCCACTTGGAGTACTGTGCTCAGTTCTGATCGCCTCACTACAGGAAGGATGTGGAAGCCATGCATAAAGAGTGGATAGTCAGAGGCTTTTTCCCAGGGCTGAAATGGTTGCCACAAGAGGACACAGGTTTAAGGTGCTGAGGAGTAAGTACGGAGGAGATGTCAGGGGTAAGTTTTTTATGCAGAGAGTGGTGAGTGTGTGGAATGGGCTGCTGGCAACGGTGGTGGAGGCGGATACGATAGGGTCTTTTAAGAGACTTTTGGTAGGTAAATAGAGCTTAGAAAATTAGAGGGCTATGGGTAAGCCTAGTAATTTCTAAGGTAGGGACATGTTAGTTACAATTTTGTGGGCCGAAGGGCCTGTATTGTGCTGTAGGTTTTCTATGTTTCTGTGAATCAATATTAAAAACAGATAAAGTGGTCATATCCGTTTTGTTTGTAGGACCTTGTACTGTGTCATTTGCTGCAATAATTCCATTACTTTTCCCTTATAAGACCAATATAGGAGGACTCCTCATTTGGGAGTCAGAGGTGCCTGATAGGAAATATGGGTAGGTAGTTCGTGAGGTGATATGTGCCTTCCACGACTTGTGTGCATGGATTCTCAAAACCACCCCCTGAGTACATTGAGATTTCCAAGAATCGGTAGAGATGTTGCACTCCTTCACTAACAACGTAAGCACGTACCTGAATCACTTCCTGTGACAGAGCTGGGAGTAGTCAGTTTGTTTTAGGATTCTACACCCAGGCATGTGAGTGACATGCCCTACCCAGCACAGTCAACTGCATTAATTGGGTCTTGGTGCTGGGTATGTTGGCCTGGAGGAGGACACTGATGTTGGTTTGCCTATCCTTTCCACTAAATTTGGAGGATTTTGTGGAGAAACCATTGTCGGTAGTTCTCACGTGTTGTGAAGTATTTGCCAGGGTTAATCCAGGTTTCAGAAGCATTTTTAATAAGGTGTTGATCACTTCTGGGGAGAAAGCCAGGAATTTGTGAAAGGTCTGAAGTCTGGAACTTCAAATAATCTTTTTGTTAATTGACCAAGGGCTATTTGATCATCTACATTTGCCTTTGCTTAGAGGTAGTTCCTGACTTTGGGATAGTGGTCCATGTTTTCCTAAGTCTTGCTGTGAATTTGTTGTCAGAGAGCAGTGGGACGGAAAACTGGCATATTGGCTCAGAACCACTGTCGCATCACCTGAAGTATTAAGGGTGCAATATGAAGTCTCTTAAAGTGTTAAAAAGGATAGTGATACTGAAACTGCTATATGTGTCTTTTCTTCAGAATCAGCTTTAATATCGTCGGCATATGCCGTGAAATTTGTTAACTGAGCAGTAGTAGTACATGATAAATAGAGAAAAAAGGAATTACAGTAAGGATATATATGTATATTAAATAGTTAAAAATACTGGTGCAAAATCAGAAATAATAAAAGAGTAACGTAATGTTCAGGGATTCAATGTCCGTTTAGAAATTGGATGGGAGCGTGGAAGAAACTGTTCCTGAATCACTGAGTGTGTGCCTACAAGCTTCTGTACCTCCTTTCTGACAGTAGCACTGAAAAGAGGGCATGGAATGCACTTAATCAGATAAATGAATTAATGTCATAATTAGCAAAGCTTGTAGAGATTTGATAAGATCAGAAGACAGCTAATGAAGTTGTTTACCGTATCTTTTGTTTTTTACCCACTTTTTACAAAGCCAGTGTACTTGTGAATACCAGTTCCATCATAATCAATTCAGTTTTTCATATATTTTAGTAGTTGACATACTGGTGACCAGGTTAGCAGAAAATGGTACTACAGCCTAGTGATTACAATGTGATCAAATTTTTCTACCTGTTTCTTTTTGCACGACAGTAGTGTATGTTTGCCCAATATGCTGAAGGCTGGGTGTTATAGTCCATGCAGTAGAAAATTATAATTGTACATCTGATCTGAATTTTCATTTCAATTGCAGTCAGCGATTAGAAATCCGATCTGAGGTGGCAAATGCTTTCTTGTCCAAGTTTCAATTAACTGCAGAAGAGCTGAATACTCTTCGAGGTCCAAGAGAGGGGCCGATTACAGAGGTAATCCATATATTACTTTGTAAATATATACTGGTATTTATGTATTTATGCATAATTTATTCCATATCTGTCCTTTAACCTCTATCTTTATGTTTTATGTAATCCTTTATTCTTTATAATTTTGGATATTGTTTTTGTTGCATGTCACACCCTGACTAACATATCATAGGAAGCTCCTAATACATGTAAATGCATACAGTGAATAAAGTTAATCTTCAATCCTATGTTTATTATGTAGCAGAAGCATTTTGTTTACAGAATTGTGCTGCATAATTTTATATATACTTTTAGGACTTCTTTAAAGCACTTGGAAAAGTGAAACAGATTCACAATGACGTGAAGGTTCTGTTACGAACAAACCAGCAAACTGCAGGGTAAGAAATATTCTTAATTGTTCTTCTACATGAACTTCTATTTTCCAACTTATGATGCATTTTGGTTTGATTTGAGAAACTATAAGGAACAGTAACAAAATATTACATCTGAATAGCACCATGAGAGAGATCATTTTGCCTATAAGCTATGGAGTAAAGTATTTAACAGCAACAAAGTTAAGTAGAGGATGAACACAAGAATTTTGCAGACGCTGGACTTCCAAGGGAACGCACACACAAAGTAGTGGAGGAACTCAGCAGATCAGGCAGCATCTGTGGAAAGGAATAAACAGTTGGGCTGAGATCCTCCTTCAGGATAAATAGAAGAGTTGAAAGACAAAACAATCATGTTTCCAGGAAAGAGTGCTTTCTCTGTAATACAGCATTTGCAATGTAGACAAGTTTATATATACAATGTCAGTGGTTGTTGCAGGATGTTAATTCCTTTCTGTATTTCAAAGTTTGGAAATTATGGAACAGATGGCCCTCCTCCAAGAAACATCATATGAAAAGCTTTACAGATGGGCACAAGGTATGTCTGTTATCAGAAGCACATATCAAGTATATTGAAGTTGGATATATGTAAAGGACTGTCAATGATGTTTTGAAAAACACATGAACTAAAAATGATTCAATTAAGTGAATGATATATCAATTATTTTTACATTATTCATAATGTAAAGCTATTCTGTCTATTTTATGTTTTGATTTGATATAGTCACTTTGTTTCAGCTGCTTATTCTTTGGAATGAGATCAAGGTAATTTTAGCTGTGCCACACACCAGTTAAATTCCCTTGTATGTAAGAACATTAGAAATAGCAGGAGCAACTGGCAATATGATGCTTTCAGCCTACTTCATATATTTAATCAAGTCCCTTTTATCCAAGATTTGATTGAGTCTATTGTTAGCATCCTGTCAGGCAAAATAATCTATTGTAACTATTATTTACAATAAAAGACAATACAGTGGTACTAGAAAATTTGTGAACCCTGTGGAATTTTCTCTTTTTATGCATAAATATGACCTAAAATGTTATCAGATCTTCACTCGTCCTAAAACTAGATAAAGAGAACCCATTGAAATAAATAACATAAAACATTATACCTGTTCATTTATTTATTGAGAAAAATTATCCAATGCTGCCTGTATTTGTTGGAAAAAGTATGTGAACCTCTGAACTAGTGCCCTCTTTAAAAGCTATTTGGAGACAAGTGTTCAAATCAATGAGATGAGATGGGACATGTGGATTCTGGAGTTGCCCTGCCCTATGAGAAAAGACACGCAAAGTCATAATACTGACAGAGCCTGCTCTTCTCAAGAAAGATCTGTTTACATTCACTGTGCCTCAATCAAACAACTTTCAAAGGACCGTAGAAGAAGAATTGTGGAGATGCATGAAGCTGGTAAAGGCATTTTAAAGACCTGAGTGTTCATCAGTCCACAGTAAGAGAAATTGTCTACAAATGGAGGAAACTCAGTGCTGTTGCTTCTCTCTCTAGGAGTGGGCATCCTGCAAAGATCACACCAGCAGCACAACAGGCAAGGCTGAAGGAGATGTAAAGGAACCCAAGGGTAACAGCAAAAGACCTGCAGAAATCTCTAGACCTTGCTAAAGTATCTTCATGTGTCCACAATGAGCAAAACACTGAACAAGAATGGTGTTCATGGAAGAACGCTGTAGAGGAAACCACTGCTCTCCAAAAAAAAATATTGCAGCACGTCTCAAGTTTGCAAAAGACCTTCTGAGTACAATGCTTCTGGGACAATATTCTGTGGACACATGAGACAGAAGTTGAACTTTTGGGCACAAATGCATCTTGCTACATTTGGAGGAAAAAGGGTATTGCACATAAACACCAAAATGTCATCCCAACTGAGAAGCATGGTGGAAGAAGCATCATGATTTGGGTCTGTTTTGCTGCCTCAGGGCCTGGACAGCTTGTAATCATTGAGGGAACAATGAATTCAAAATTGTATCAAGACATTTTACAGGAGAATGTCAGGGTAGCAGGCTGTCACCTGACGCTTAACAGAAGTTGGATAATGCAACAAGAGAATGATCTGAAAGACGAGTAGCTCAACAACAGAATGGTTTAAAAAGAAGAAAATTTGTGTTTTGGAATGGCTGCGTCAAAGTCCTGAACTTAATCCTATAGAAATGTGGAAGGATCTGAAGCAAGCAGTTCATACAAGGAAGCCCATCACCATTCCAGAGTTGAAGCAGTTTTGCAAGGAGGAATGGCCTTCAGGCCAATGTGCAGGACTGATCAACAGTTACCAGAAACGTTTGGTTGACATTATTGCTGTTCAAGGGTGTCATACCAGTTACTGAAAGCTAAGGTTCGCATACAGTCAGCCCTCCGCATCCGCGGGGGTTTGGGTCCGGGACCCCTTGCGGGTACCAAATTCCGCGGATGCTCAAGAACCTTATATAAAATGGCATAGTATTTTCATACAACCTACGCACATCCCCCTGTATATTTTAAATCATCTCTAGATTACTTATAATACCTAATACAATGTAAATGCAGTGTAAATAGTTGTTATACTGTATTGTTTAGGAAATAATGACAAGAAAAATAAGTCTGTACATGTTCAGTACAGACACAACCATCGTAGCTCTTCTGGGAACGCTGACGCCGCCTTGCTTTGACCACGTAATTGCTTTTTAGGAGCGTTTTTTCACAGAAGCAAAGGGTGCACACAATACAAGTAGCAACCAAATGAGGCGTGAGGCAAACAGTGCTCAAACAACGAATACTGGAGAGAGAACTTGCGTTTTTTTTTCTCAATCCTGATCCGCGGTTGGTTGAATCTGCGGATGTGGAACCTGCGGATATGGAGGGCCAACTGTACTTTTTTCCAACAAGTATATGTAATATTGGATAATTTTTCTCAATAAATAAATGAGCAAGTAAAATGTTTTTGTGTTACTTAATTGGGTTCTCTTTATCTAGTTTTAGAACCTGCATGAAGATCTGATTACATTTTAGGTCATATTTATGCAGAAGTAGAGTAAATTCTACAGAGTTCACCAACTTCCTAGCATCACTCTCTGTTACCTCAGGTTCTATTGATCATCACTTTCCATCTACATTTTCTGGATATTGGCTCTTCAGCCATAATAGCTCTGAACTTTCTGTAACCCTTTCTGGTTTAAGCAATTCTATTCAAGCTCATTCTTCTCTGCAATGATGACAACCGTTAGTTTATTCCTAGAATTGTTCAAATAAATGTTTTCTGCACCCTTCCTAAATTGCCATGTCCAAATGACACATAACTAGTATTTTAATAGTACAGTTAGAGTCATGACTTGTGATTTAAATTTGAAGCACATTCTTGGTTTGTTCTTAAACTTGGATGTCTTTGTTCAAGAATTAGAGTACAATGGTAACATTTTGATAGTAATAGTATTATGTTAGCTACCTGGAAAGCAAACCAGATTAATTTAATTTAAATGTGAATAATAAAACTCAGAAAATACTTAGATTTCTTTTGTTTTTTCTTAAATATATATAGTTGAATCCAGAACTCTTACTCAGGAAGCCTGTGATGTTTCTCCCACACTAACTCAAGCGATGGAGGCTCTGCAGGATCGACCTGTACTCTACAAGTTAGTATTATATTGTTTTCACCATATTATTCTTTACCAAGGCAAAAATAAAGAGAAAAAGGAATGTGCTTTATAAGAATTGCATCTTGTCCTGATCTGAGGAGTTTTATATTACATCAGACTTTCATCAACTAATCTTGGCTTGAATTTGGATGGTATAGTGTGTCATCTTCCACCTCTGTTTCTTCACTTCTTCCTATAATTCATTTTCTATTGTCTATTACTTTCTTGTCCAGATCCAAAATTTTAATGTAAGCTGTTGTGGAGGATTCTTTGATCATTTATATTGCAACGTGCAATTGTAATTCAGAAGCTAAGTATACAGCGAAAGTTAGTTAAATTCTTTGGCCTTGTATCTTTGTGCAGAACAATAGCTATCCTTGAAGTGGTGAAAATCTCCATCTGCACTTCAGTCTTTGAAGTTTCATGTTAGACCATAAGACATAGGAGCAGAATTAGGCCATTTGGCCCATTGAATCTGCTCCGCCATTCAATCATGGCCAATCCTTTTTTCCCCTCCTCAGCCCCACTCCCTGGCCTTCTCCCTGTAACCTTTCATGCCATGTCCAGTCAAGAACCTATCAAGTTCTGCCTAAGTACACCCAACAGCCTGGCCTCCACAGCTGCCTGTGGTAAAAAGTTCCACAAATTCACCACTCTCTGACAAAAGAAATTTCTCTGCATCTCTGTTTAAATGGCTGTCCCTCTATATCAAGGCTGTGCCCTCTCGTCCTGGACTCCCCACCATGGGAAACATTTGCCTTTCCACATCTACTCTGTCTAGGCCTTTCAACGTTCAAAAGGTTTCAATGAGATTCCTCTCTCATCCTTATAAATTCCAGCACATACAGACTCAGAGCTGTCAAATGTTCCTCATATGAAAACCCTTTCATCCCTGGAATCATCCTTGTGAACCACCTTTGAACCCTTTCTAATGCCAGCACATTTTTTTTTTTAAGATGAGGAGCCCAAAACTGTTCACAACACTCTAGGTGAGGCCTCACCAGTGCCTTATAAAGCCTCAGCATCACTCCCTGCTTTTGTATTCTAGACCTCTTGAAATTAATGCTAACATTGTATTTGCCTTCCTCACCACTGACTCTAACTACAAGTTAACCTTTACGGTGTTCTGCACAAGGACTCCCAAGACCCTTTGCATCTCATATTTTTGGATTTTCTTCCTGTTTAGAAAATAGTGTGCACATTTATTTCTACTACCAAAGTGCATAACCGTGCATTTCCCAACATTGTATTTCATTTGCCACTTCCTTGCCCATTCTCCTAATCCATCTAGGTCCTTCTGCAACCTACCTGTTTTCTCAACATTACCTGCCCCTCCACCAGTCTTTGCATCATCTGGAAACGGCAACAAAGCCATCTATTCCATCATCTAAATTATTGATTTACAGCATAAAAAGAAGTGGTCCCAACACCGACTGCAGTGGAACACCACTGGCAGCCTACCTTGTCTCTCCGGTACAATGTGTAACCTCGGACATTTAGCTCCCAACTACAACCATCCTTCAGCCACGATTCACTGATGACCACAACATCATACCTGACAATCTGTAAAAGTGCAGCAAGATCATCCACCTTATTGAGATATAACACTTAAGAGTATTATATTTGCTACCCTTTTTCATTCTGTATCCCTAATGCACTGATACTCACCCTAGCTGCAATTATGTCCTATCATCTGCCTGCCCATCCTGACAGTCTGACTACACAATATCTTTGCTTTTTTGCCATCTATCCTGTCCTGAGTCCCTTCACTCTGGTTCCCACCCCACTGTCAAATTAGTTTAAACCCTCCCCAACAGCTCTAAGAAACTTGCCCACAAGAATATTGGTTTCCCTTAGGTTCAGTTGCAACCTGTCCCTTTTGTACAGTGATCCAAGAAACTGAAGCCTTGCTCTCTGCACGAGCTTTTCATCCATGCATTAATTTGTCATATCATCCTGTTTCTACCCTTACTGGCACATGGCCCAGGCAGTATTCCTGAAATTAGTACCCAGAAGGACCTGCTTCTCTAAATTCTCTTTTCAGGACCTCTGCTTTTCCTTCCTATGTCATTGGTACCAATATGTACCAAGACATCTGCTGCTCTCCCTCCCCTTCCAAAATGTTGCAGACATGGTCTGAGACGTCCTTGACCCTGGCACCTGGGAGGCAACATAACATTTGGGTGACCCGTTCACGTCCAAAGAATCTCCTCTCTGTTCCCCTGACTATTGAGTCCCCTATTACTACTGGTCTCCTCTTCTTTTCCTTCTGCACCAAGGACCTGTGCTCAGTGCCAGTTAACCTGGTCTCCTTGGCATTCCCCTGGGAGATCATCCCCCTCATCAGTATCCAAAACAATGTGCTTATTATTGAGGGGAATGACCACTGGGGTGCTCTGCGCTAACTGCCTATACATATTTCCATTTCTCCTGACATTCACCCAGCTATCTGCCTCCTCTTAACTTAGGGGTGACTACTTCCCTGTAACTCTGATCGATTATCTCCTCACTCTCTTGTACAAGGCAAAGGTCATCCAGCTGCTGATCCAGATCCATAACACAGTCTTCAAGAAGCTGCAGACTGATGCACTTCATGCAGACATAGTTCCCTGGGAAACTCTAGGTATTCCAGGTCTCCAACATCCAGCATAAAGAACACACAACAGCCATTTGCTACACTAGGTACAGCAAGAGAAAGCTTACCCAGGGCCAATGCCTCTTTCTTGTTGAAGCCTGACACTCCTACTCTCACCACTGACCTACTCCCAACAATGGCAGTCCCGCTCTTCCCTTCTGTCCCTTTAAACAAGCGTCACCAACCTGCGAGAAACCTCATTGCTGTGGCCTGCTCTTGCCGCTGATTGGGCTGCCGGAATGAGCCCAAATGCCCACAAAGGTCTTTTAAACAAATGTCATTGACTTGTGAGAATCCTCATTGCTGTGGCCTGCTCCTGCTGCTGATTGGGCCGTTGGGTTAGCCTGACTACTGTCTCTGGAAATGTGAAAAGGGAAGGAAAATTACATTTTTAAGTAAACGAGCAGACTATTTCCTAAGAAAGGCACCAAGCACAAATGAATATTATTTACCTACATGCATTTTTAAGAAAAAAGTTAAGAAAAAATACTATATGCCTTCATTTTACAATTTATATCTTATCATTTTGATTGTTGTAGAAGAAAATTGAAGCTGTTTTCTTCTTTACTAAAAGCTTTCAGTAAAGTAAGGATCAAGTGATTGAAATCTTATGAAATTTATTAGCCCAGATTCCATGCTTATAATATTGATGGAATTATATGTCATGATACCAAGAAACTACTATCAAAGAATCTAAAACAAGAAAAAATCTTCAGATGCTGGAAATCCGAGCAACACGCACAAAATGATGGTGGAACTCAGCAGGTCAGGCAGCATCTATAGGAAAAAGTACAGTCGGCATTTCGGGCCGAGACCCTTCGGCAGTTCTTTTCCATAGATGCTGCCTGGCCTGCTGAGTTCCTCCAGCATTTTGTGTGTGTATCAAAGAATCTAGTTCATCAATTTATTACTTGGATGCTGTCTTGCAACATTTTCCAATGTTAGTATCCAGAAATGAGAAAGTTAATTAAAAAATGAACTAATTTAATCTAAAATACTGTGTAAGAATCTTAATTTTGTTGTTGATCTCTATAAGTGAGTTTCTAATCGTATATTAGCCCATAACTGTTGCCTAGCAAACTCACTGGCCCTAATGAAGTATTTTATACATATGGCATGTAATTATCCCAAAAATATTTCATGATGTAATAAATTTTAAAATGATACATCTGTATTTCAATTATCATTTGAATTTTATGTATATCTCCTAAGTTTTGTGGTTTATAAGATTTTTTAAATATTTTGAGTTTTTTTCTTATTTTGCTCACTGTCAGAATTCTTCAAGATGATTAGCTGCTCGGCTGGGTTGCTTGACATGATAGATATTGATATTCTGACTCTTGATAACAATTACACTGGGAAAGGGCAATTCCTTCCCAGAGGGTTCGTTAAAATGCAGTTTCCTCAATTTGGTAGTGAGTGCCATTGCTTCACCAATGGGCACAAAATCTGTGGAAAACAAAATACAATTAAGTTTCATGCTGTTGATCCCTGTCAGAAATGGAAAAGGGAAAAAATTAGTTAGGTTTATGTTGGGAGTTTCAAGATGGCGACGTAAACACCTGCCTTTTAGGCGCTCTTTATTTTTTCAACTATAATCACCCTTTAATTAAATCTTTTTGAATTTAATCATATGAGTTGATACTTTCGATTAACTTTTTTTTTTCCTAAAACTATATTTGATCTAATTCTGTCAAACTTAAAATGGCTACAAGCAAGAAATCGTCTAAGGAGTCTTTATCTATCGACGCAATTTCTAATCTTCTGGATGCAAAACTTGCAAGTTTGGAAAGCAAGCTGGAAAGTAAAATGGAAAGTAAAGCAACTAGTTTGGAAAGTAAACTGGCAAGTTTGGAAAACAAGCTTACCATGAAAATGTCTGAACTTGAAGGAGTTGTTAGATCGCTTGATAATAAGCTTCAATCGCAGGCATCGGATATTCAGCGGCATGAAGATAAGCTTACGACTCTTGAAAAATTAATTTGTGGAAAAGTACGTACAATTGAAGCGCTGGACAAGAAGATACAATCGACTGTTAAAACAGTAGATCAGTATTAGTTTAAAATTACTGATCTCGAAAACCGATCTCGCAGACAGAACTTGCGAATCATCGGGTTTCCCGAAAAAGTTGAGTCCAGTGATTTAACTGAATTTTTCTCTAAATTACTGTGGGAAATTTTCGGTGGTGAAGGTTTGCAAGCTAAACCTGTTATCGACTGCGCTCACAGAGTTGCGAGGTTTTCGGCTACGAGTGTTAAACCACGAGCGGTGATTGTTCGCCTTCATTATCCTCGGGAGAAAGAGCTTTTAATTCGATTAGCTCGTAAAAAAGGTATGATTTCTCACAATAGCAATACATTTCGAATTGTTGAAGATTATTCATTCGAAGTAATGAGAGCGAGAACCGCTTTTAAACCAGTGATGGCAGAGATTCACTCCATTGGACTTAAACAAGCTTTAATGTATCCAGCGAAGCTTAGAATTGCGCTGAACGACAACAGTCAGCAATTTTTTAACACTCCGGAAGAAGCGAAGAAATTTGTTGAAGAATATCGATCTTCTAGTCCAACTTGAACTATGTGTTACGTTGAAGATTTTTCGGAGAGAGGATGCCATTTCATTTTAAGTTTTAACCTATGAAGCTGGGTTATAACTTCTTATCCTGATCTACGGTCTGTTTTTTTTTTACTATCATCATTGTTTATAGGTGCTCTTTTTAATTTTTATAATATCTTTTTTTTATTCTTTTTTCTGTTTCGGATATGTACGTTTATATTTTGTAATAATGATTTACTTTTTTTTAAAGATGTCGTTTCTTTTTCCCGTAAGACTTTGTTTTCTGTAAGCATTTATTTGTTTGCCTGTACTTAGAAATGGGACGAAGGTTTTGGATTTTTTGGTCTTTTTTTTATATATTGTAGTGTCTATTAAATCCCTTTTTTAATCCTATTTTGATAACTTTTTTTAATTTTATTAAATCTCTTTTAATAGGTTGCTGAACTTACATTTGTATTTTGTAATATGGCTTTTCAAAATGTCGTTTCTTCTTCCCATAAGCCTTTGCTTATGAAACGTCATCTTTCTTGTATTTGAATATGGAATTTTTTTTAAAGGTATATTACACTTTTAAATTTTAATGTTTATACTTTTTTTTATTAATGATTGTTTTATTATATTAGTTTTCTCATTCTGACTGATATATATATTTTTTTTTGCAACCCTATATTTAAATCTGGGTGTTACATAGTTTTTTTTTAATCTTTTTATGGAGCTGCCATCTTGAAATGGGGGTAATGTTAGTATTAGATTATGCGCCTGCCGCTTGGCTTTCTTTCAAAGGGTGGGGGGAGGGGGGAAGGATCTTTTTTCACGCTTTTGATTTTTATTTTTTTGCTTTTAGTCTATGGGCCGACTTTAAATTATTAATATTGTTGAGGTGTCATGTTCTCCGGTTGCTCCTGAATCAATTTTCCTTCTTCCTGAATTATGGGTTATGTGTCTTTGTAACCTTTTATGATATACACAACAAATATTGGCATGATGGATAAATCTATTAACTTTATTTCTTGGAATACTAATGGTTTAAATCATCCGATTAAACGTAAAAAAATATTTAAAGTATTCCATAGATTGAACGCTAATATTATTTTTGCACAGGAGACCCATATTAGGAGGGAGGATAATCAGCGTTTTTTTAGGTTCTGGAAGGGTCAACAATTTCACTCGAATTGTACCGCCAAAATTAGGGGTGTGTCTATTTTTATAGACCCCTCAATTTCGTTTACACATCATGAAATTATTTCTGATCCACAGGGCAGATTTTTGTTGATAACTGGTTCACTTTTTAGTCGAAAAGTTGTTCTAGTTAATATTTATGCTCCAAACTTTGACTGCCCTGAATTTTTTAAACGTTTATTTACTTCCCTTCCTAATCTAAATGAATATATGTTGATAATGGGTGTTGTTTGAATCCTTCGATGGATAGATCTAAACCTATCCGTACTCTTCCGAATAGATCTGCCTTACTTATTAATTCTTTTATGGTTGATTCGGGAATCACTGAAATATGGCGGTTTTTGAACCCTAAAGATAAAGAATTTTCATTTTTTTCACATGTATATCATAGCTATTCTAGAATTGACTATTTTCTTATTGATCATCGGTTATTAACGGATGTTATTGATTGTAAATATGATTCTATTACTATTTCGGATCATGCACCTTTGAAGTTATCTATTAAGATTTCGGACTTTTCCAATAATATTAGATCTTGGAGACTTAACGCTACTTTGCTTCAAGACCCAGAATTTATCACCTACATAAAACAGCAAATTGACTTGTTTTTCTCAACAAACTATACTGAAGAAATCGACAGAGGAATACTTTGGGATTCTTTTAAGGCTTTTATCCATGGACAAATTATCTCATATTCCGTTGGTAAAAGAAAACAAAGACATTTAGATATTGCTTTATTAGTGGGTAAAATTAAGGAAATTGATAAGATTTATTCCGTGACTCCTACCAAAGAACTTTATAAGAAGAGAGTTGAGCTTCAAATGGAACATAGTTTTACTATTATCTTCTTCAATTGAAAATCAATTAATTAGGACCAGGACTCAATTCTATATTCACAGTGATCGAACTGGTAAACTGTTAGCTAATCAATTAAAAGCTATTTCGACTAAGCGACAAATTATTAAAATTCGTAAACAAGACGGTAATTTATCTACTGATCATAAAGAAATCAATAACACTTTTCAAGATTTTTATAAATCTTTATATCAATCAGAATTTGATGGTGACCTGTCCATGATGGATAATTTTTTTAACAATTTGAATATTCCTAAACTGATAGATGAAGATCGTAGCTTGTTAGATGCTCCTATCTCTATGGCCGAAATAGGAGAGGCTATCTCATCAATGAATTCAGGGAAAGCTCCTGGCCCTGATGGTTATATTGTAGAATTTTTTAAAACTTTTTCTTCTTTGCTTTCCCCTTGGTTATGTGAAATCTTTAATGATGCGTTTGCTAAGAAGAGATTACCTCAATCTTTTTATGAAGCTACTATCTCTCTAATTCTTAAAAAAGATAAAGATCCTACTTTATGTGCATCTTATCGCCCTATATCATTATTAAATGTAGATTCTAAGATTCTCACAAACATTTTAGCCATTAGATTAGAAAAGGTACTATCACAGATTATTTCAGAAGATCAAACTGGTTTCATTAGGAATCGGTATTCCTTTTTTAATGTTAGAAAATTGATTAATATAATTTATACTTCATCACCCACAATCCCAGAATGTGTTATCTCATTAGATGCTGAAAAAGCTTTTGATAGAGTTGAATGGACATACTTATTTAATACATTGAGAAACTTTAATTTTAGTCCCAACTTCATATCATGGATTAAATTAATATATCATAAATCTGTTGCTTCTGTTCTTACAAATAATTATAGATCCTTTTTTTCAATTATCTCGTGGTACGAGACAAGGCTGTCCCTTGAGTCCTTTATTATTTAATATCGCATTAGAACCTTTAGCCATTGCTATTCGTGAATCTCCTAATATTTTTGGTATTACCCGTAATGAGAAGTTATACAAATTATCACTTTATGCTGATGACTTGCTGTTATATATTTCTGATCCTGACAGGTCTATTCCCGCTATTTTATCCTTGTTGGCTCAATTTGGTAGCTTTTCTGGTTATAAACTAAACTTGGATAAGAGTGAATTATTTCCCTTAAACGCACAAACTTTATTGAATGACAGGATACCATTTAAAGTTGTTACTGATAACTTTACCTATTTAGGTATAAAAATTACCAAGAAATATAAAGATTTATTTAGACTGAATTTTTTACCTATGCTTCATCAAATTCAACAACTTACTACAAGATGGCCTCCCTTATTCTTACCATTAATTGGTGGGATTAATGCTATTAAAATGATGATTTTACTGAAATTTTTATACTTATTTCAAGCCTTACCAATTTTTATTCCTAAATCTTTTTTCGATAACATTGATTCAAAAATTTCCTCATTTGTATGGCAAAATAAAAACCCCAGGTTAAGTAAAAAGCAATTACAAAAATCTGAAAAAGATGGTGGTTTAGCTTTACCTAACTTTAGATTTTATTATTGGGCAAATAATATTCGTAACTTAATGTATTGGAAATTAGATTTGGATTCACTACTGCGCCCGCAGTGGGTAAATTTGGAATGTAACGAGGTAAAGGGATATTCTCTATTCTCTGTTCTTGGTTCTTTTCTTCCTGCTGATTTAGTTAAATTCAATAAACAGATATCTAATCCTGTTATCAAACATACATTACGAATTTGGTTTCAATTTCGTAAGTTTTTTACTCTGAAAAACTTTGTTCTTGATAGCCCTATCTTACTTAATTTTTTTTTCAAACCTTCCTGGACTGATCAAGCTTTTAGCATACGGAAAAGGAAAGGTATAAAATGTTTTCGTGATCTTTTTTTTGAAGATACTTTGATGTCCTTTGACCAACTTTCCAACAAATTTAAATTACCTAAATCTAATTTTTTCAGATATCTACAAATCAGAAATTTCTTACATAAAGTTCTACCATCTTTTCCCAATTCAACTTCAGTGGATTTTTCAGATTTGATTTTTACCTTAAACCCTTGTCAGAAGGGATTAGTAGCTTTTATTTATAATATGATTATGAAGATACAACCAGAAATATCAGATAGAATTAAACAAGAATGGGAAAAAGAACTTCGATATAATATTTCAACAGATAAATGGGAAAAAATTTTACAAATGGTTAATTCCTCTTCTATATGTGCTAAACATGCTTTAATACAATTTAAAATTGTACATAGAGCTTATATGTCTAAAGATAAGCTTGCTCGATTTTACTCTTATATTAACCCTCAATGTGACAGGTGTCATCTAGAAGTGGCTTCATTGACCCACATGTTTTGGTCATGTCCCACTTTACATAGCTATTGGAAGGACATATTTGTTACCATTTCTCCTATTTGGAATATTGATTTACAACCTCATTTTATTACTGCAATTTTTGGTATACCAAATGAGGATGGTATTCAGTTTTCCCCTTCAATCAGACGAATGATTGCTTTTGTAACATTAATGGCCAGAAGGTCTATATTACAAAACTGGAAAGAAGTAAATCCTCCTACCATGTCTCAGTGGCTTTCCCAAACTATTTCATATCTAAGTTTGGAAAAAATCAGAAGCACTATTTTTGACTCATCAGTCAAATTTGAAGAAACTTGGGGACCGTTTATTCGGCATTTTCATATGAATTAATCTGACCTTTTCCAGACCTTCTTTCTGCTTATTCTTGTTCAGGTATGGAGTTCCGGAGTTTTTTTTGACACTATCACATACTTATAAACTGTTACTATTGCCCATGTTAGTTTAGTTTAGTGCTTTTTTTTATCAATATACATTTTATTTTACTTATTTTTAATTCTTTTTTCTTTTTTGACGATTATTTTTGTTTTTTTTTTCATATATAGCTATACAGACTTGATTGAGTAATGTACTTTTCTCTGTTGATGTTTTAATAGGATATTATTATCTTATTATCAATGTAATTTCAAGTCTATTGTATTCATAACCTATTCATTATTATGTTATGTTTTTCTTTATATATATATGAAACTTAATAAAAAGATTGAAAAAGAAAGAAAGGTTTATGTTACAGGGAAGGTGGGGAAGTGTCTAATTGGTCCACAGATAAAATAAATGAATGGTACTGCAAAGTAGCTCTGTAAATGAGATAATTTGGAAAGCTTATTTGTATAGAATATCTACTCATTTAGGATTTGAAATACTAATTTATTTCACTGTTTTTCCATTTTTCTGTCATTGATTTTGCATGTATTTATCAATCTAGCTACATACTTGATGAATTTGGAACCGCAAGGAGGAGTGCAGTAGTTCGTGGTTTTATAGACGCTCTCACCAGAGGTGGACCTGGTGGAACTCCTCGGCCAATTGAAATGCACTCTCATGATCCTTTAAGGTACGCCATTGAATGCTCATCATTCTTTCTGTTGCGATAGTGTCTTCTGAAATCCAATTTTGCTTAATTTTGTGTTTTCAGGTATGTTGGAGATATGTTGGCATGGTTACACCAAGCAGCTGCTTCAGAGAAAGAGCATCTTGAAGCTTTGCTGAAGCTTGTAACTATGCAAGGTAATTGTCTCATTTAATTTCTTCCGTGGGCTGTCCACATTGAAAATTTCCAGAAACTTCGTATAACCGGTTCTCTAAAATTTAACGACACTTCAAAGCCAATTTCTATCAAAAACTAAACAGAAGAGTAAGAGCAGAAATTTCAGGTTGTATACTATATACATTCTGTTATTAAATGGAACAGTTGAATATTGTACAAGCTAATTTGCTTTTACACTGAGGTTTTTGTTGTAGCCATACTTAATTTCAGGAGAAAAAGCTATACATGGTTGTCCTATTAAAATGACTGAACAAAAATCAAAGGGATCTTGGTCTTCTTTACTATCTGCAGATAAATAAGGAAATTATAAACAACCGATTCTCAAGTAGAAGACATAATGCACAGAACAGAACTGTACAAGAATGAAGAAAATGTACTCTTATGTATTCTAATGTGTCAGGGCTTCCCTAATTTCAGAATCTATCATGTGTCCATGTTAGTTTGTTGGAATATTGACAGTGCCAGAACTGTAAATGTCAATTGCATTAGGGAAGCTATGTCATAAGGTAGAACGAGGAGCAATCACAGCATCAGAAAATATAATAGTTGCAGTTTTGCATTTAAGAATACTAGTGGGCCCAAACTGTAATTTTAAAATCTAATCTGTGTAAATTCATAAACTGATAAAACACTGTTTGAATTTGGATTTTGAATTATTTGTATTTTCAGTATTATTTCAAGGAGTATGTGCAAGTCTCAATCACTGAGCAGACTCAGTTCATTTAAATGTATGTTTGGTGAGGAAACCTATCATTGTGACTTGTCCACAGCTGTTATCCAAAGTGAGCTGCATGACTTTCTGTAGATTGGCTTTAATCATTTCGCAAAATCAGGTTCAGATTTCTCTTCTGAACCAGTTTTATTCTATATTTACCCTCATGTCATTTGCACACACCAGCCGTGTTGTGAAAAAGGCACAACAGCGCCTCTTTCACCACAGACGGTTGAGGAAGTTTGGTGTGGGCCCCCAAATCATATGAACTTGCTGCAGGGACACAATTCAGACCATCCTGACTGGCTGCATCACTGCCTGGTATGGGAACTGTACCTTCCTTAATTGCAGGATTCTGCAGAGAGTGGTGCAGACAGCCCAGCACATCTGTAGTTGTGAGCTTACAATGATTCAGGACATTTACAAAGACAGGTGTGAAAAAAAGGCCCAGAGGGTCACTGGGGACCCAAGTCACCCCAACCACGGTCTAATCCAGCCGCTACCATCTGAGAAACGGTACCACAGCATAAAAGCCAGAACCAACGGGCTCAGGTACAGCTTCTTCCACCAGGCCATCAGACTAAATAACACACGCTGATTTGAGTGTATTTCTATGTTACATTGATTGTTGTACTTATTATAAATTACTGTGATTGCACATTGCACAATGTAAAGCTTTTTACTCCTCATGTACGTGAAGGATGTGAATAAGAAAGTCAATTCAATTCACTGAGGCAAACTCATACTCAGTACACTAGGTGGCAGTCTATATTGGTCATTCTAAGTGTAAGTAGAAATTTCTATTTTAACAAGTATGGATAAGATTGAGTAAGCTTTCTCATGCAGACCAGTAACTGCTTTATTTTTATAATGAAACATTAAATGATATGTTAAATCAAAGAATTACATTTTTTAAAATTAGGAATGTTGTTGTTAATCAAGTATTCTGTCAGAGCCACTTGGGTCTGGAGGATCAATAATTAATTGATGAGACCTAAAACAGAAAGTGAAGATCTGTTTGCAGCATGAGATTTATGCAGGTGGTAAATAGATTTAAAGTTTTTAAGACCTGCAAGTATTACATGTCTGTACTTTTATGTAAAGCACAGGTAGATCTATTTTAAAGGATAATAAAAGTTCATAATTACTATATTTTTTAAAAATCTAATTCTGCTATACCCATCAAAAAGAGTTCTGATTTTAAATGTTGTTGTAACATTTATAAATGTCACACTTCCTTCAGGCTAATCCTGTGGTATCAGTAATTGGGAAAGCTCCTCTTAGTTGCTGGTAGTGGTACTGTTAGTGGTAAGGGTTTTGTTAGTTTTAACCAATGCTGCATAAAAAAAGCTTATTGAAGCAATTTGATTATTCATACTACCAAACTGTAATTGAAAAGTTAATTACGATTAGAAAGTGCGAATAGATCTTGCGATCAAATGATGGTCAGTATAGTGTTGATTTCACTATTAACACTAAAAGAGAATTCTAGAAGAAGTCCTCTTTCCGGAATTTTGCCTTATTGACGATTGAAGTGTTTTTGTGGTAGCAATGAGGTTTCTGATTTCGTCATGCAAAAGTGTGCTTTTGTAATAGGAATGAGCAGCTTGGTTAAGCTATACCTTTATGTAAAGTAGAATGTTTATTATTACAGGCGTGGACGAAAATATTCAGCAAGTAGTAGGACATATCACTGAAGGAGTATGCCGACCTTTAAAGGTACAGACTGATTTATTGGAATTTGTTCTGATATTAAATAAAAATGCAGTCACATACTTAAAATTTGGTGAAAATATTAGCTTCATGATGCCTTTCAGTTTATCCATACAGATGGGAAGCTCATCTACCTTGAGCCTCCAACTATAATTGAAACAAAAGTTACTACAGTTAACTTCATGATTCCTGGGGTGAAGAAGAACTGTAGGCAACATTTCCAAACATCTGTTTCTAGATGTTTGATAGGATTGAGGCAGGAAGTATGTTCCAGATGTTGGGAGAGTCCAGTACCAGAGGGCATGGATTGAGAATAAGAGGTCAGTTATTTAAAACAGAGTTGAGGAAGAGCTTCTTCTCCCAGAGAGTTGTGGAGGTGTGGAATGCACTGCCTCGGAAGACGGTGGAGGCCAATTCTCTGGATGCTTTCAAGAAGGAGCTGGATAGATATCTGATGGATAGGGGAATCAAGGGATATGGGGACAAGGCAGGGACTGGGTATTGATAGTGAATGATCAGCCATGATCTCAGAATGGCGGTGCAGACTCGAGGGGCCGAATGGTCTACTTCTGCACCTATTGTCTATTGTCTATTGTCTATAGATGCACAATGAGAATACCAGATTACAAATACAAGAGATTGTGCAGATGCTGCAGATCTGATGAGGGACCAGTTTACTTTTGCATTTGAATGGTGTGATAGGAATCAGAAATTGGATATGAGAGCATAAGTGAGATCATAGTAAACTTGTTTGTAAGGCAATAAACAACAAAGAAGATGAAATCTGGAAGTCAAGTCAGAATCACATTCAAGTTTATTATCACCGCATTATATGACATTAAAATTGCTGTTTTACAGCAGCAGTACACTACAAAAACACAAAATTACTTTAAAGATATAAAATTACACCTTGAAAAGAGAGAGAACCTTGAGAAGAGAGATTGAAGTAATAAAGAACTAGAAGATACTATCAGCTTAATTTCTTGATTAGCTAGCCAAATGGTGGAATCAATTTTCTCAAGAAAGGTGAGTTTTAGAAAATTAACCTATATTAATTAAATGGTTATTGAAAATAATATGATGTGAAGCATAATCCTTGAGGAGCAATTGATGCAAGTTTGCTAGTTGATTCTGCAGCAAAATACCAATTCTAGCTGTAAGGAAAATAGAAAATCTGTCCACTTAGCTTTTGCTCTTTCAAGGTGATTAATGCGTGAAGTTAAGTAGTCTGCCTGATCACTTGGCAAGGATATGCTCTGAAAGGTTAAATGAACAATGAGAGGAATCAGCTTGTCATACAATGCATTAGTGCTAATCTTAACATCTGATAAAGGGAATCCCCATCCAGCACCAAAACAGTAGACTTGAAGTTGTGCCTCTTAAATTCTTTTTCTGTCTGTAAACATACTCTCATTTAGACCTTGTGTTAAATTAGAAAATAGAGATGTAACAGGAAGAGCCTGCATGCCCATCCAACTTGTGTTTCATTCTTTGATCCTTGCATCTCAAGTACATTATCATCCTGTCCTTGTGTCCATTGTTTCCCTTAGGGCCCAAACATTTTGTGTACTTAGCTTTGAATATACATGGGGTTTCTGTACAGAAACACTGACCTTTGACTCACAACATCAACACTGACCCTTTTGCCCCTTTACACGTATCCTGCTTACCAATTTTACCACCTTATCTTTATGTGCCTTGCCTCTTTAAATGTCTGTCCAAATGTCTCTTAAGTAATTATTACTGATTCCACCATCTCATTGGCATGTTTCAGATATCAACCGCTCTCTGTATTTTTTAAAAAAACCGTCCAGAACATCCTTGTATCTGGAGTAAACATCCACATCCGCCGGAGAAAGGAACTCTGAAGGTTTACAGACCTCTAGAGTGAGAATAGTTTCTTCTCAGCTCACACCCTGAACTGAAATTTTGCCCCCATTTCCTAATTCTTCATTCATAAGAAATAGCCTCTCAGCAACTCTAAATTCCTCACAGGATCTCTGAAGTTTCAGTAAGATCCCCTTATTCTTTTAAATTCTAATAAATTCAATCCTGGAATCAATTTTGTAAATCAATGTTGCACCTTCACCAAGTTAAATATATTCTTTAGGTGCAGACACCAAAATTCCAGTTGTACAATACTGTAGAATTGAAGATAAATTGATATACTGTAGCTCAATTTAAACAAAGGCCAACAAAAACATTTGCCTTCTTAACTGCTGTTCCAGCCAGAATCCCTTTGTGAATTGTAAGTTGTTGGCAGTGCTAAAAATAGTCGTATTCAATTTTGTTCCTCTTTTTAATGCAATTGTTTAATAGTTTTGTCTCTGCTGACTGCTCAGCTGCTTAGTTCAGTTTTTCTGACAAATAGAATACCTCTTAAATGCTGTTATGCTATTCAAAATGGCAGTGAATAGTAGTTGCAGGTCTATAATGAAAATAAAACTTTTAAATAATTTGATGAAATGTAATAACTTTTTAATTAAATCACTTAAAATTAGTTTGAATTCAGACAGTACTCATTGCAAAGATAATCTGATGGGTGGCAGTATGAATTCACTAGAAATGTATTTATCTGATACGTTCTTTGTTAATGAACTTCAGCAGTTTTGAAATAAATGGAGCAATGGTATTAAATATTTGAGGAATGGCAGGTGCACGTCAAAACAATGCCTTTCAAATCTTTTTTAAAATAGATAATACTGGAAGAATTTGGCAGATCATATTGCAAATGTGAGAGAGGAATTCAAGCTAATATATTAGATCAGTGACCTTTTATCAGAACCAGAAAAAGTTGGTGATACAGCAGGTTCTTGTACAAATGCACAGCCAGGACAAGTGAGAAGGGAAAGAAAGCTCAAGAGTGTTAACTGTGGAATACAAAAACGGCTGATAATGAGCTGATCAGAAGAAATAAAATAGAAGGTAAGTATAGGATTAGCAATGCAATTGGGCTAGACTGGACTGAAGGCTAGCCTGCAATTCCATATAGAAAACAGATAGCAGGCTACCCTACAACATCTTCTTGAACAAGAGAAAATATGCAGATGCTGGAAATCAAAGTAATACACACAAAGCCCTGGAGAAACTCAGCAGGCCAGGCAGCATCTATGGAAAAGTGTAAACAGTGGACATTTCGGGCTGAGGTCCTTCATCGGGACTCTTGGCCTGAAATGTCAACTGTTCACTCTTTTCCAAAGATGCTACCTAGCCTGCTGAGTTCCTCCAGCATATTGTGTGTATTACAACATCCTCTTGATTTCTTGACATCAATAACAAATGTCCTTTGATGTTTTATTTTGGATCTCCAGGATTTTCTCTCAGTGCATTGAGTTGGAGGTTTAGAAGATGGACAAACTCAATGAGTTTTGACTAGGCCTCCCATTTATAATGTAATTCAGATTTGTATATTTAGGGGAAAAAGTTCAATAACATACATTGTTTAGACATGATCTTGCAACCTATGATTAGAGTTGCTGATTGATTAAGCAAGTTGCAAAAAACTTGATCAACATTTAATTCCATGTATTCTGTTTCAGGTTCGTATTGAACAGGTTATCGTCGCAGAGCCAGGTGCAGTTTTGTTATATAAACTTTCCAACCTTCTCAAGTTTTATCATCATACTATCAGGTAAGACAAAAAGAAAGACATGTTATTTAGTTACTAATGCATCTGCCTTTTATTGACAGCATGCGTCCGATTCGAGAAAATAATTACGCACACCCACTGTATTCCAAGGAATGTGAGCACAAATAGAATTGGTGCTGAAATGAATCACCATGGAATTTTATATAGAGAAACATTATTGACAGAAATATTGTGTTGGGAACCTGATGGGAATTCCTGTTCTCCCCAGAGCTGTCCTGGGAACTTGGCACAAATCCAACAGTAAATCATTCCAAAGTGTGGAGAAGTTGGTTGTGCCAACTGGTGTGGTGTAGACCAGAACAACTATTGCAGCCACATAGCATTGAAAAGTGGCGTTCAGGGCTGTATTCTTGCTAATACAGTGTGTACAGATGATTGGTGAGAACTGGTAGCATCTGCTCTGTGTGCCGAGAAATGTCTGTGCAGCTGACCAAAGTTAGCAGTTAGTGACACCCATAGAATCCAGACAACCTATCGATATGCAGAGCAGCTGCTGCCAGTCCCTACGTCCACATTCTAGCCAGGTGGAGTCTTTAGCCCCATATCTCGGAAATGAGCTGCTGCACTACCCTCCCCAACCTGCCCATTTCTGGCCATCATTGTTGTAGGAGCACTGGCAGAAAAGAGGATGGGCTTTTGTGCAGGTTCCCGGGACAGCTGTGCACAGCCTAAGCAGACATAATTTTTGATACAATGAGGTGTACATCTGGGAATGTTAGTACTGGAGGACCAAGAGCAGTTTAACACATCTACTTTATGAGGTATCGATGAGCATGCTCCCAATTTACAACAGACAAAATGTGTAGTTTCTAATGCTAAAAGCTGTAAATGCTGAAAATCTGAAATAAAAAAGAAACTTTAAAAAAAATTCAATTCAGGCAACATTTATGAAAAGAGATAAAAGGGTGATGTTGCAAATAGATGACCCTATGGCAGAGTCTTCAACTTGAAGTGTTAATTCTGTTTTCCTTTCCACAGATATTCCTAACTTGTATTTACGGCATTTTCTACTTTTATTGTCTTTTGCAGAATGTAAAATCTATTTTAGTTTTGATTAGAATTAAAATGGCGCTAGAATGTAAGTGTGTGTATGAAATCATGAGGGGCATAGCTTGGGTGAATTCACTCAGTCTTTTTCCCAGGGTTGGATTTCAAGAACATCAGAGCATGGCTTGAAGCTGAAAGAGGAAGCATTTAATGGGAATTTGAGGGGCATCTTAGTTTTTTTTTACACACACAATGTGGTATGTATGTGGAATGAGCTGCCGGAGCAAGTGGTTGAGGCAGGTTCATCAATAATTTTCAAAAGACATTAATACCTTTAAAACACAGTTGGACAGGTACACAGATTGGAAAGGTCTGGAGTTCAAAAGCTCAAAGTAAGTTTATTATCAAAGTACATATATGTCACTATATACTGCCTTGAGATTCATTTTATTGCAGGCATTCACAATAAATAGAACGCACACAATAGAATTATTGAAAACTACAAATGCAGGTCCAAAATATCTTATCTGAATTCATTGGGGCCAGTTGCATTTTGGAATTCAGAATCTTTTGGATTTCAGAAAATTGATAATTGATATTTAACCTGTCTCAGTGCGGGTGGACTTTAGGACCCAGTGGAGCTCCAGACCTATGCACATCCTTCTGTATACTTTAAATCATCTCTGGATTACTTATGATACCTAATACAATGTAAATGCTATGTAAATTATTGTTATACTGTATTGTTTAGGGAATAATGACAAGAAAAAGATGTCTGTACATGCTCAAACAACGAGTGCTGGAGAGAGAACTGTGTTTTCCCAATCCGCGCTCTTTTACAAATACTATTACAGTTTATTTATAGAGAAATATATTGATAAGTGAAATAGTGGGATAATTATAGACCATAAATACACTAGTACATTTTATTTCCAACAAAAACATTCAATAAAACATTAAAATATGCAGCTTCAAACGAACCGAATCAAACACATGGTAAATGACTTACTGGAATAAATGAAGAATGTAAATACTCTAGGACATATACAGGTTCTAACTAAGCTAAATACGTACAGGTACCTCTAGTTAAGTTGCATTACGTCTGGCAAACAAAGCTAAATAAAATGCATGTGTAACCAATGCAAGCGCTGAGCCACAACTGACATCACACCTGAGTAACGTCAGCTGTTGGCATGCCAAACAATCCTTGTTACGACACGCTCCACACTCCACGAGAAAAACTTCAGTTTTCGGACCTTTTCAGATTTCAGAATTTCGGATAAGAGATTGTAGACCTGTACACGAAGGTGGACAAACAACAGCATAAGAAGGCAAACTGTAATTATATAAAACAAATAATAAAAAGAATATAAAAAATAATAATATTGAAAGCACGAGTTGTAGAGTTTTGAAAGTGAATCTCCAAGGTTGAGGAATCAGTTCAGTGTTGAAGTGAGTGAAGTTACCCATGCTGGCTCAGGAGTCTAATGGTCGAAGGGTAATAATTGTTTCTGAACCCGGTGGTGTGGGACCTTAGGCTCTGAACTTCCTTTGTTAGTGGCTAAAAAGTGGCAACTGGGATTAGCTTGGATGGGGCATCCTAGTTGGCATGGATCAGATGGGCCAACGGGTCTGTTTCTGTGTTGTAGAACTCTTATGAAATCTAGTCTATTGTACTCAAATCCTAGCAATCAGTACTACTGAAGTTGGTAGTACACAGGAAACCTGTGCGTGCAGTTAAGCCATTAAGATATCAGATCTTACAGGGAACTGGCTGGAAATTGCAGTGGTATCACTTGTGGAGTTCCTGAGCCACTCTGCATGAGTTTTGTTGTTTCAGCATAGAAAAGCAATTTTCCACATTTGACTGATAATATGTCACAAAACATGTGCCCGCTAGTTATATTCAACCAATACTGATAATCTTTTACTTTCCCCTTCCAACAGTGGAATTGTAGGAAATTGTGCTGCCACTCTGCTGACCACAATTGAAGAAATGCATGTTCTAAGCAAGAAAATGTTCTTCAATAGCCTGGGTCTTCATGCCAGTAAATTAATGGATAAGGTGATTTGTTGAATTAACATTAATCTTTGTAGCTACCTTTGGTAGATCTACTTCCAGTATAAATGAACTGATGGTAAAAGAAAGCAACTAACCGTTCGTGGCTTTGGAATGTTTTCTGTTTTCACATTTTTTCAATCCTGTTGCCAAAATACACATTATTGTAAAAGAAGCTGCTGGGATACTTTAAAAATACAAGGAATACATTAGAAAATACCTTTTACTGATCCTTCTATGTTATGTACATAATCACGAATCACAAAGAGATTTGAAGTGCTTTTTGGATAACGTTTAATTTGCATTTGTACTTTTAGAAATCTTAATTGAACCCACTCAAATGTATTCATGACACATTCTTGATCACATTTCACTACGGTAATGGGCCACACACATTTTGAGCCGGCTTAAGTTTTATTCTTTCTATCTTCTGTAAAGTTATGAAAATACAGGTCATTGGGTTAAGCTAATTAGCTACATTCTACAAAAGTTGTGATTTGTAGTAATTACTTTTAATTATTTTATGTAAATATAAACATGTATATGGATTAGAAGAAATCTTGTTTACTTCTCTAAGTAAAATGTTAATCACAGCATGTATATATGTGATGGGAAAAGCAATTTCTTTTGCTTATCAATTTCTCTTCATAAAGTTACTCAGCTAATTAGCATCATCCATTTCGATCTTTGTTTTATTTCAACAGTGGCCGTTATTCTTGCTTTTATCTGTTTCTTCAAAAAATAGAATATACTCAACCACCCCTGCACCGCATCCAACTTTACAAAGTTAAACTCATGCAGATGTCTGCTGTCCATATCCTAGTTTACACCAAGTCCCAGTCACCCATTAGTCTTTGCACACTAACTTGTATTGGCTCCCAGTTTGACACTGCCTCAGTTTTAAATGTTCTTCCAGTTCTGGGCTCTTGCAGAAACAGAAATGCTTTACTCCACCATCATTTATGACTTCAGTTGTTCCTTAACCATCTTTCCTTATTCAGAACATTCCTTAAAACTACCTCTTTAACACACCTTTTCGATATCTAATCCCAATAATTCTTGAGGTGCCACAAATTGTTTGATAAATGAATTGAGGCTTTCCTCTGCAATAAAAGTGAATAACGATAGAAAGTACAACCTGATGTTTGAATTTCAATTCATATAGGTTGAGCTACCACCGCCTGACCTGGGACCTACCACTGCTCTAAATCACACATTATCCCTCCTGCGTGAAGTTCTTTCCTCTCACAATTCATCAGTTGTCCCAATGGATGCGAGGCAAGCAGATTTTGTCCAGGTAAACTAAAACATACTCTGAAATTTAATTTCATTGGCCAAAGACTCTGAAATTCTAAGAATGTTTTAAATTTTGAACTTGATTATGTGGTAGTAAAGTTTGCAGTCTGTTAACCTGCTGGGACTGGAGTGCTAAGAACTTGGTTTTGAATGTATCAAAGCTCTTTCTTTACTTTCAACACTCTTCAATTTTTAAATGTCCTAAAATCTTTCATTAGTTTTAACACCTTTCAGTTTTCATATCCTTTTTAGAGGGATTTTTGCTTCACCAGGGTGGGGATATCCATGTTATGGTTTGTGGCTGAGGCAACACAGTTAACTTCTGCATTCAGTTATATATTGCTCACAATTTGATTTTGTTGACATTCTTGAAGCTTTTTAATATCTGTTTAAAGTCTAATTTGTGAATGCATTCTCAAATGGAGCATCGATATTTGTTGGTTACGTATTCTTGTGCGGGTATTTACCCAAAGTGCCGATGAAGATTTTGAAAAAAGCACCATGTTATAGGGATTGGTTATATAATTGCCATTATATCCCAGTATTAAATAAATCTGCAAACACAGTAAACCTTCAACACAAAAGATTCTACAGATGCTGGAAATCTTGGGCAACATAAACAAAATGCAGTTGGAACTCAGCATGTCAGAGAACATCTATGGAGGGAAATAAATAGTTGATGTTTTGGGCCGAAACCTTTCATCAGGATTGGAAAGGAAACAGGCAGAAGCCTGAATAAGAAAGTGGGGTGAGGAAATAGTACAAGCTGGCAGGTGATGGGTGAAACCAGGTAAGGGGCAAGAAGTTAGAAGCTGGGAGCTGATAGATAGAAATGGGCTGAAGAAGAAGGAATATGATAGGAAAGACTAGTGGATCATGGAAGAAAAGGATGGAAAAGGAGCACCAGAGGGTGATGAAAGGCAGATAAAGAGAAGGAAAGGGTGAGTGGGGAACTAGAAGGGAAATGGGGTGGGGGGGAGAGAAGGAGTGAAAAGGAAGAAATTACTGCAAGTTAGCAAAATCTTCGTTCATGCCATCAGGTTGGAGGCTACCTAGAATATGAGGTGTTGCTCCTCCAGTGTGAGAGTGGCCTCATGGTGACAGTCAAGGAGGCATGGTCTGACATGTCAGAATGGGAGTTAGTGTTCTCTCATTCACTGCTTATCTATGTCAGTTTGTAACCACTTAAAATCTCAGTTTTGTGTGCTCTCTGAAGCATACTATTAACTTTGCAGGTGAACTGATATAAAAAGTTGCAAAGGGAGGTGTTAGAAGTAACAAAATTACATTTAATGCACCATCATTTAAAAAAAAAATATTTTTACTTAATCTCTTCAGTACTTTCCAAGGCCACCAGGAATTTCAAAGCAGTAAGCATAATCTATTTGCTGGTGTCCTAATGAAGGTCTCACCCTGAATGGTTGACCATTTATTCTTTTCCATAGATGCTTCCTGGCTTATTGAGTTCCTCCAGCATTTTGTGTGTGTTGGTTGGTTTAACGTAGCTGTTTGGATGTAAATTTGAAACTAAGTCATAATGATTGGGTTTCTCTCACTTGCATACTTGCTTCCCATGGAAGGCAGGAATGTAAGTAGCTTCCCAGAGGATTTCATAACTGTTCTAAGATTTTGAAAAATGGTATGTTTATTGCCTGCAGTGAATAAAATTATGAAACAAACAATACCTGGCTTGTTTGTAAGGCAAATTGGTTCATCGCATGTGGGCTGAGCTGGTGATGATAAAAAAGAATGACTTTGAACACAGTTTAAAGGCTTGGGATACTGCAGTTATGTTCAGACTTTGGTTGTATAATTCAATCAATTGTGAAATATTTTACTTTCTACCTCTAGGTACTATCCTGTATAATGGACCCACTATTACAGTTGTGCACTGTATCGGCCAGTAACCTTGACACTGCTGACATGGCAACCTATATGGTAAACTCTCTGCACATGATGAAGACGACATTAGCTCTCTTTGAATTTACTGATAAGCGCCTTGAGATGCTTCAGTTTCAGGTATATTCAGTACTTGCAAGTTAGGTTTATTTTAACAGGATATTCATGAAGAATATCCCATACAGAACTTTGAACATTAGGCATTTCTTTCATCCTCACTTTTGTGGTAAATGTTGACTGGCTTGCTTTGTGTTTCGAGCACTTAGAATTTTGATTTCATTTTGTGATTCACTGTTTAAGCTGATAAATTGAGGCATGTAAGAAGTTCCACTCATTATTTTGGGGAATTTCCCCCTTTCCCCATTATTATTTATTCCAATCTGATTCACAGTTGATAAATCTATTTTTTAAAATTCTTCAATCTTCTCCTCTCATCTTTTCTTTGTGTTTGCTGAAAATTTACTCACAGTTTTGAGAAATTTGGAAAACTGCTTCCAAAGCTGTGTGGTGTTCCTCTTAACCTGTGTATAACTGTTGGAGTTTTCTTTTAACCTGTGGGCAGTGTGATGGTCAGCAATCAGTTTTAGACATATAGAGCAGTGAGAAAGGTTTTGGCCCCAAACTGTTTACTCTTTTCCATAAATGCTGCCTGGAACTCCAGCAGTGTTTTGTGTGTGTTACTTAATCATGCAGAGCCTCCTTGATAGCGTGGCTACGTCATCATTTGAATTTGGCAAGCAAGCAATGCTGGTCAAGCCTTTTCATTGGACGGAGGCAGTGACTAGCAAGTTAGGGTGTGTGTTTGGGGGATTATAATTGGGAAGAACAACTTAACATTTAAAAACATTTCTCATGAAATCTTGCAGTGCAAAAACAGGCCCTTCAGCTTGCCATGTTCATGAAAGCAATGAAATCTGTCTTATTGGCAGATGATATGCATATTTGGATCAATGTCTTCTCAAATGGAGACCAGTTGGAGCAGTCATTATTCAAACATCATTAAAGTAAAATGTAATTGAATGAAAGAGTAGATGCTGCTGCTTTTAGCCTAATAAATTACTCATTTAAATATACATTCCCAATTCCCAATAACATTCCCAACAATAGTACTATGGAATACTTTAGAATAAATGTTGAGAGTGAGAGGAATTCCTGTCGAGATCCAGTAAAATCAAACAAAGTATTGCAAATACATAGATTATGGGAAAGTGGAAGTTCAATAACAGAGCAAAAGTAAGGCTGCGACCAGAGCTATCAATCAATATTTGAATGAGTAAGGATGCAAAACCAGTCAGCTGACAACAACTTAACAATGGAATAATTTTCTCTGTAACCAATGCATGTTTACGGGTTTAAAGAAAGCACCTATAGAAGTACAAAATTTTGTGAGATACACTGTGAGAAACCTTTCCCTTGGCAGTGACTGTCATTTAGATTCTGTGTGTGATGTCACTCAAGTTTAAACAGTTTGAGGATGTGCTGGGGGCAGCCCATAAGCGTTATGCTTCCACTGCCAATTTATCATGACCACAACTTACTAACCCTCTCATATGTTTTTAGAAAGTGTGAAGCAACAGGAGCACCCAAAGGAAACACGTGTGGTTACAGGGAGAATGTACAAACACTTTGCAGGCAGCAGTGGAATTGAAAGTACTTTGCTGGGTCTGTAATAGCGCTACACTAATACTACACTGCTGAGCCATTTTCAATTCTACAGGACCACCAACCTTTCAGGGCTCTTCCCATTACTTTCTTAGAAAAGTATTGTCACAGAATGGAAGTTAACTATTCAAATTTCAGCAATTTGGAACTTTATACGGTGCTGTTCGAAAAAGCTGTGGATGCTTATGAATGAATTTTAAACGTTTTACATTTCTCTCTGCAGATTGAAGCCCACTTAGATACTTTAATAAATGAACAGGCCTCATTTGTGTTAACCAGGTCAGGACTAAGTTATATTTACAACTGTGTGCAGCAACACAAACCAGAGCAGGTAAATATCTATCATCATAAGTGATTATAAGCCAGAACAACCGTGTATGTCACATCACTCAACTATTATTTGTTCAATATGTAGGGTCCGTTATCCAGTCTTGCCAATATGGATGGTGGATCATTGAAAGTGGCAATGGTAAGTGTGAAATTAAACAAAAGTTATTTATAAATATTCATTGATTGGATCCTCCACAGTTACTGCTTGACTTACTGAGTTCTTCCAGCATTTTGTTTTCTGCCTCAGATTCCAGCAACTGCATTCTCTTGTGCCTCAATAGTCTCAACTAACTCCATACCTATTTTGATTTTTCACTGGGTAAAGTACACTTCTTCTGCTGTATTTCTTTATTTCTTGCTAGGAACGCCTGAACTCCACAACATTTAACACTTATAAAATATTATGGATATCTGTATAAATGTAGATTAAAAACCAAGTTGTTAGAAAAGACTGTCATTCTATTGAGCTTATTCTTTTGATAAATAATGTGCAGTGTAGATCTTCATAATTCATCTGCTCTTCCCAAAGCTGTCTGACATAGATTTTTAAACACAGGACCTTATATTTAAAATAATTGGGAGAAGTTCAGGGGAGATCAGAAAATCCTTTTCACTTGAGGATACTGCTTCCTGAAAGGGAGGCAGGAACCTTTATTACATTTAAGAAGTACTAAAATTTTCATTTGGGGATTATAACCAGATCAAAAATTAAGTGTGGATTTTTAACGAGTGTGACACGATGGATGCCTCCTGTGCTGTAAATCCTTATGATTCTCTTTACTAAATAAGAGACTATATCACACACTTTTTCATCACAAACTGGATTGTACTGAACTCTTTTAGACATCTGATCTGTGCAGAAATCTGATAGAAATACAAAGAATTAACTGGCCAATTTTAAAGTACTTAAGTGATGAGATCAAAAGTAGACCATCCAATCCCTCTAGCCTGATTTGTCCTCTAGTCACATTATAATTGATATTATCGTTGGTATCAATTCCACATTTCTGTCCAAACACCGTAGCCCTTCATGCCTCTCTCTCGCCCCCCCCATCTCTCTCTCCCCCCTCTCTCCCCCTCTCTCCCTCCCTCTCTCCCTCCTCTCCCCCCTCTCTCCCCCCTCTCTCTCCCCTCCCTCCCCTCCCTCCCCTCTCTCCCCCTCTCTCCCCCCTATTTCCCCCCTCTCTCCCCCCTCTCTCCCCCTCTCTCCCCCCTCTCCCCCCTCTCTCCCCCTCTCCCCTCTCTCCCCCCTCTCCCCCCTCCCCCTCCCTCCCCCCCTCCCCCTCCCCCTCTCCCCTCTCTCCCCCCTCTCCCCCCTCCCCCTCCCTCCCCCCCTCCCCCTCCCTCTCTCCCTCTCTCTCCCTCTCTCTCCCTCTCTCTCCCCCTCTCTCTCCCCCTCTCCCCCCCTCTCCCCCCTCTCCCCCTCTCTCCCCCCTCTCCCCCCTCTCTCCCCCCTCTCCCCTCTCCCCTCTCCCCCCTCTCCCCCTCCCCTCTCTCCCCCTCTCCCCCCTCTCCCCCTCCCCTCTCTCCCCTCTCCCCCCTCTCCCCCTCCCCTCTCTCCCCCTCTCCCCCTCTCCCCCTCTCTCTCCCCCCCTCTCTCCCCCTCTCTCTCCCCCTCTCTCTCCCCCTCTCTCCCTCTCTCTCCCCCTCTCTCTCCCCCCTCTCCCCCCCCTCTCCCCCCTCTCTCCCCCCTCTCTCCCTCCCTCTCTCCCTCCTCTCCCCCCTCTCTCCCCCCTCTCTCCCCCTCCCTCCCCCTCCCTCCCCCTCTCTCCCCCTCTCTCCCCCCTATTTCCCCCTCTCTCCCCCTCTCTCCCCCTCTCTCCCCCCTCTCCCCCCTCTCTCCCCTCTCCCCTCTCCCCCCTCTCCCCCCTCCCCCCTCCCCCTCCCCCCCTCCCCCTCCCCTCCCTCTCCCCTCTCTCCCCCCTCTCCCCCTCCCCCTCCCTCCCCCCCTCCCCCTCCCCTCTCTCCCTCTCTCTCCCTCTCTCTCCCTCTCTCTCCCCCTCTCTCCCCCCTCTCCCCCCCTCTCCCCCCTCTCCCCCCTCTCTCCCCCCTCTCCCCCCTCTCTCCCCCCTCTCCCCTCTCCCCCTCTCCCCCCTCTCCCCCTCCCCTCTCTCCCCCTCTCCCCCCTCTCCCCCTCCCCTCTCTCCCCCTCTCCCCCCTCTCCCCCTCCCCTCTCTCCCCCTCTCCCCCCTCTCCCCCTCTCTCTCCCCCCCTCTCTCCCCCTCTCTCTCCCCCTCTCTCTCCCCCTCTCTCCCTCTCTCTCCCCTCTCTCTCCCCCCTCTCCCCCCCCTCTCCCCCCTCTCTCCCCCCTCTCTTCCCCCTCTCCCCCCTCTCTCCCCCCTCCCCCCTCTCTCCCCCCTCTCCCCCCTCTCCCCCCTCCCCTCTCTCCCCTCCCCTCTCTCCCCCTCTCTCTCCCCCTCTCTCTCCCCCTCTCTCTCCCCCACCTCTCTCTCCCCCTCTCTCTTTCATGCATATATATATGAGGAGCAGAGGGAAATATATATATCTCCCTCTGATATAGATATAGATATAAGATATATATATCTTAAATATATATAATGCAATGAGCTCCTCCTTTAAATCGTAATTACCAACAAAGCTAACTTAAAACTACACGTGACTTAGAATATGAGTGTACTTACCAAGTGCTCTCCAGCACATTACCCAACTTGAGTACTAAAATGTGAGTGGTGGAGTGAGGATGTGTCTCTACCAAAGGAGGCGTAAGGTACTTGTTCCCTCTGCTAGCCTGCAGGTCAGTCTTGGGCAAGCTGTAGCACGTTACCCAACAACCATCAGGCTCCTGAACTGGCATCAATAACTTCATTCACCACTACTTTTATGTAGATTTAATAGCAGGCTGTTACCCTATTGAGCTTATTCTCTTGATAGAGCTGATTCTATGAGCTACAGGCTCAGCTTCAAGGAGCCTTCACAGTTCATGTTTTCAGTTTTACTTTTATTTGTATTGGACAACTTTGGTTGTTTGTCAGTCTTTGTCTATTGATGTATCGTTTCTTTTAAAAAAATATTTTTTAGTTTTTTCCTGTAAATGCCTGCAAAAATGAATCTCAAGGTAGTATATGGTAACATGTACATACTTTGATAGTAAATTTACTTTGAATTTGAAACTTTGTGCAGCCACTTTGCCTGAAGTGTTCTAGTCAGGACTGGAAGTTTTGTTGTATGGCAACAGATTTCAAAGTGTCTTCAGAGGTGGCCAGCTTCCAATTCTTTTGATGAACCACTTTATCATGCATCAACTGAAGGTGATGCCTCTTTATGTTTCAATTATTTCCACCCCAAAATGAAGGCTCTTTGCTATTTCCTGAAAGTAGTTCAGCTACAAAGCAGTTTCCACCTGAGAAAAAAACCACAGGAAATCTGACAAAAAAAACAAATGAAAAGTGCATACTTCTGTGAGCTTGGTCGTCGTATCTGTGTCGTGATGTAAGTGTGTTTCCTTTGTGTATTGCAACAACTCCTCTGTCTTTCCCACACTTCTGCAATAAAGATAAACAGAATTCATGAATCATTTTCTCAGGCAATCTCCACTAATATTTAAAAGGAGAACATTGGCTCAATATGTATAAAATATGTTTCTTTTCTCACTTCTGTCATAATTCTAATCTGACCTCACTGAATACACAAAAAGCACTTGTCTGGTAATTGCGCAGAGGAAATGGCTTCAGCAACTGCGTAGTGCCATGTGAGGCCATTTCCTTCCTGACGCACTGGAATCTGAGTACGTCAACATGAAAACATTGAGGGGAAATCAGAGTTAAATGAGGTCGTAGGTTTTGATGTGTTTATATTACAGGTTTACACTTGTAAAGTGGAGCCCTCAAATAGGATATTCTGCCTAAGTTTGGAAATGATTAGAGATTTTCTTAGAAGATATAACAATTACAGCACAGAAACAGGCCATCCCGGCCCTTCTAGTCCATGCCGAACACTTACCCTCACCTAGTCCCACCGACCTGCACTCAGCTCATAATCCTCCATTCTTTTCTTGTTCATATACCTATCCAATTTTACTTTAAATGACAAGACCGAACCTGCCTCTACCACTTCTACTGGAAGCTCATTTCACACAGCTACCACTCTCTGAGTAAAGAAATTCCCCCTCGTGTTACCCCTAAACTTTTGCCCCCTAACTCTCAACTCATGTCCTCTTGTTTGAATCTCCCCTACTCTCAAGATTCAGGACATTTTTTTAAAGCTAAATAATATCTGGTGAAGCCTGTGTTTGCTTCCAAACCAGATTAGCTTCTAAGCAAACCGATCAAAATGACGACATCAAGAACAACATAACATGCATACTCTCCTCACATGGTTTGCACCGCACTCTGGTACGTTTCTCTTTCTGCATCCATACAGTACTGAAGTAAACAACTTTAGATCCTCCTTAGCACTAATATCACCTTATTTCTCCTCCTCAATGTCCCTTATATTGTATCTTACAAAATATAACTTGAGAACTACCCAATGCATCAATGTCTAATGCGCCACTTAGAGGTCATAATATTTAAAAAATATAAGTATAATACAGGTAGTCCCCGAGTTACGAACGTCCGACTTACGGACAATTCGTACTTAACAGCCGAGGAAGGAGAACGCCATCCGCCATTTTAAGTCGGATCGCAATGCCATCCAGCATTTTAAGTCGTTGTCGTTGACACTGTGTTGAGTGTTTAACTTTGTATTTGGCTTAAATTGTTCTTAGTAAGATTCACCCTGACCCCCCCCACCAACCCCTTTGGGTTGGCTGGTGGCGCAGTGAGATCAGCATCGGACTAGAGAACGGAGGTTCCTGAGTTCGATCCAGTGACAGGCTGCTCCCGTTCCAGGTTGATGTCGATCCAGTAACTTCCCTACCATCCGTGCCGGGTTGATGTCAAGCTCGCAACTCGACCTCGTTAAAAAAACACTGCCACCTCCAGTTTAAATTCCCACGCAGAATATTCTGGAGGATCAAATACCCAAACCCAGCACAGCCCCCACTCGTCCCATTTAACCTGTCTCAGTGCAGTGCAGTTTAGGACCCAGGGAATTTAGTGCTGTGGTCCTTAGGACCCAGCGGACCTCGGGAGCTGGTGCAGGTCGGGACCCACCGCCCGCAGTGTTTCTGTTCCATTGACGGGAAGTGATCGCGATTGAAAACAAAGTGGAAATAATAAAGCATTTGGAAAGAGGTGAAACGCCATTGGTCATTGGAAAAGCGTTAGGCTACAGTCTGTCAACGATTGGAACAATTTTAAAGGATAAAGGATAAAGTGAGAATAATGGAGCATGTGAAAGGCCCTGCCCCGATGAAAGCTACAATTATTACTAAGCAACGCAGTGCTTTAATTATTGGAATACATACATTTCGTAAGTGTTTTATATGCATAGAAAGGTAAAATATATACTAAGACAAACGTTTGACTAACTGATGCTAAATAATACTGGATGTACTTGTTCCGACTTACGTACAAATCCGACTTAAAGACGGACTCGGGAACGGAACACGTATGTAACCTGGGGACTGCCTGTATTGCAAGTATTTTGTGTCCAATGTATTTCCAACCAATATTCTGATTTCTTGATCACTGGGACCTATTTTGGGGCAGGTGTGACCTGTACAAAAAGGACGGGTTGCACCTGAATACCAGGGGGCCAATATCTTGGCGGGGAGGTTTGCTAAGACTGCTGGGGAGAGTTTAAACTAGAATTGTTGGGGGGTGCGAACTGAACTGAAGAGACTGAGGAAGAGGAGATTGGCTCACAAGTTGAGGAAGCTTGGAGACAGTGTGTGAAGGAGGATAGGTCAGTTCTGGTTGCCTCACTGCAGGAGGGTTGTGGAAACCATAGAAAGGGTGCAGAGGAGATCTACAAGGATGTTGCCTTCATTGGGGAGCATGCCTTAAGAAAAAAGGTTGAGTGAACTGGGCCTTTTCTCAGAGCAACGGAGGATGAGAGGTGACCTGATAGAGGTGTATAAGATGATGAGAGGCATTGATAGTGTGGATAGTCAGAGGCTTTTTCCCAAGGCTGAAATGGTTGCCACGAGAGGACACAGGTTTAAGATGCTAGAGAGTTTGGTACAAAGGAGATATCGGGGTTAAGTTTTTTACTCAGAGAGTGGTGCATGCCTGGAATGGGCTGCTGGCAACGGTGGTGGAGGCGGATATGATAGGGTCTTTTAAGAGACTTTTGGACAGGTATATGGAGCTTAGAAAAATAGAGGGCTATGGGTAAGTCTAGTAATTTCTAAGGTAGGGACATGTTCAGCACAACTTTGTGGGCCAAAGGGCCTGTATTGTGCTGTAGATTTTCAATGTTTTCTATTTTTTTAATTTATATGGTTATATTTTTGCAAAAGACATGTATTAGTGCAAAATTTGAAAATGTGTCCTCTTTCCCACTGGCTATTTCTTTTAGCACAATGTGCTGACTAGATCTACCTGAACAATTGTTTAGATTTTCTTTGCAATGCAGAACCACATATCTGCTGCTTCACCATTGACCAAATTGTTAGAGAGAAAATTGAATGTACACCAGTAATTCCTAATAACGATTTAACAGAAGGCACAAATAATGAAACGCATTTAAAAATATCATTTCTGTTTCATTTCAGTTATTTGTTAAGCTAACAAATTTCACGTCACATGCTGGTGATAATAAACCTGATTCTGATTCTGAGCTGATAAAGTTAGAAAATTTCAACATAAAAGTTGAATTTTGCTGAGGTTGATTTGAAATTTATGCTGCTACCTTGCATTTCTTTTTAAGTTATCAACCCTTGCTGCAAAGATGAGATGAAAGTAACTGCCCTTAGTTTCTAGGCAGCTTTGAACTCTGAGGGTCAAGAAACCTTACAAATATTGAAGTCAATTGAGAAGAAAGCACTTCACCTTCTGGAGTCATACCTGACACAAAGAAAGATGCTTCTGGATCTTGGCGGTGAATTATCACAGCCCCAGGATATCATTGCAATGATTTTACAAAGAGTCCTTGGTTCAGCATATTACATTGCTTTATTAAGCTCATACCTCCATCATAAAATCAAGATGTTGGTTGAGGGCCAATTCCTCTGATAGCTTTTGCATTTAACGGAGTTTGTGTTCAGCGAGCTATGGCTAATAAACGGTCAGTAATTCCATCTTGCTCTTGAATTGAGATTATGACAAGCAAAGTATAAGCAGATCTCCAAAGCATTCAGCAGTATTATCACTGCTTACTCTACCACTGCCAACATCCTTGGGTCACTATTAGTGAGAAACTTAACTTGAGTAAATATGGCTACAAGTGCAGGTAAGAGGCTGAGAATCCTGTGACCTTCCAACTCCTCAAAGCTTTTGCACAATTTGACTGGATGACTGTAACTCCAAAATCATTTTGAGAAGCTTAACATTATCCTGGATGAAATAATCATCTTAGCACAGATTGTATATCCTAAGCATCCATTTCTCACCACTGACACACCAGCAATCTGCAGTGAGAGTCCTGGCCTGTCAGTCATTTGTTTGTCACTGCACATGTCTCAGAGCTGCTGTATGAATTCACTGTCACAGAGAATCAGAAGAAATATACAATATGGAACCTTACCAAATGAGGACAGAGTCTTTTGTGACTCAGGTCGATTATTGTGGGTGGAGCATAAAAATAATGTTTGGTTGTAATAGAATTTATATGTCATGATTTGAGGGGCTAATATCTTCTGTCTAGGAAATGGTCTGCAGCTGACTGGAACAACCCAATATTGCTCCCAGTTATTATATAATCTAGTATATCACAAGGAGTCCATTTGACCCATTGTACATGAGCTTGCATGGCAAAATCATCACACAAGTACGAGTTGCTCCTTCATTTAGTCTAGTTACCAGGAAATAGGAGGCCCATCAAGCCCAAGCCACTAAAGCAATTCCATTGGACCCTTTCCCTTTCATGTTATTCCCCTGTAGTCCTGTAACGTATTCTCTCATCTGCTCACCAACTTACTTTTCCATTTCTTTCCCACACTTAGCTACACTAAGGACAATTTTCAGCAGCCAATTGGCCTACCACCACATCTTTGGTTTCCGAGGGGAAACGGCCATCCAAAATAAACACACGTGTTAAAGGAGAGGACATACAAATTTCACACAATCTACACCCGACGTCAGGATTAAACCAGATTCCTGGAGCCATTGGGCAGCAACACAACATAAATATGGATCTACAGTAGATTCCAGTTAATTGGGACTTAGCAGAACCAGCACATTTTGGCTGAAGTTTCATGGTATAAACAAAATACAGAGCAAGTTAGAACACTGCCGAGAGTACTATAAAACTGTATTAGGTCCTAATAATTATCGACGGAGGAATTCATTACTGCTGTGTTCTTTTGATTGACTGTAAGTGAACAAAATCATGCTAGTTAAAACCTGTTTAGCAACAGTTTCCTTTCCCAATTAAGCACCATAGTGTCCCAAATAATTTTCTTAGGAGTTCTCAAATAAGCAATGGCCCAATTAACCAGAATCCACTGTATTTTTTTCTTTCTACGTATTGAAATTGTTACCATTGCAATTTGTAGTAATTGAATTGCTAGTGTGGAGTATGACTGCGATCTCATTGTTCTCAGCAATGACAATAAAACTAACTAGCTAACAAAAATTCAATTTCCACCAATCTAGTTAAATGAAGAAACATTATCGCCTTATTCAATATTATACAACTGCATCTTAGCTACATAAAAATAATTGAAAGTTGTGTCTGACTTACGTGAATGAATGTATTTTGTAGGTTCAATTTGATCGATATTTGTCTTCTCCGGACAGTCTGTTAATGCCACAACTGAATTTCATTTTGAGTGGAACGCTAAAGTGAGTATGTGGAAAGACGCGCAGCAACACATTAAAAATGTAAAATTGATTCTAATGGTGGTCTTAAACTTTGAATATTTCTGACCAATACATAATCTAAGCGGAAGCCAAGATCAGTAGGTTGATAAAGGTTAACAATAAATCACAGCTGCAACTCTGAGCAAGTACCGGGTTGTGTTGCAGTCACAATGGAGATTAACTAGAATCCGAAATGGAAAAGGTGAGACGATTTGGGTGAGCTCGAGAACTTCAGGTACTCGTTTTACTTTATTTAGTTTAGTAAAACCATGCTTCCAAACAGAAAGTGGTTAAAGTATTAGAGCTATAGGCATAATTAGACATGAAGTTTGTTCACATTCAGCTGTAGTATTTCCAGTCTGGTAATCTTTGATTTGGCCTTCAGGGAGAAGATCTTCAAGCAATCTACGGAACTTGTGTGTGGTGCTTATAAAGATATCTACACAGCAGTTATGAACCCTACCAATGAATACAAGGAACCAGCAACAATTTTGCAAAGATCTCCGCAGCAAGTGGAGACTCTATTATCCTAACAAATTCTATCCGGGTTTACCTTTGGACACTGTACATAATGTATTTAGCTCTCATTTTTAAATTAAAATTTGGGTTTGTATTGGGCAGTTTGTTTCTATGGTGATTTCTAAGTTTGCATTTTTTTTGATTTGATTTACGCCAGAGAGCCATCTTAACATTTCTGAGTGGGATATACTCTTAATCTGATCTTCAAACATGATTTCCAGTGATTAGTGGGAAAGACTGCTCTGATTACTTTGAAGTTGGCACACTTTATATTTTAAAGTAACTTATATTAATTTTGTAGATGGAAACTCCCAAGGCTTAAATTGGTTAATGTTGTTCATACTAAACCAATAAGCATAGCATGCATTGCTATCATTTTCAGTTTGTGATTAGGAATTGATTATGTGATTATAATCGATGTCTAATTGAAAGGCAGGGTGATATCTTGAGTAAAAAAATGGGAAAGCTATTTGCAAGCCATTTAAGTTTATAATGAATTGGGTAAACCAAAGGAGATAAAAAAAAGTTAATAAAAAGCCACCTTTTAGTGCTAATTTGGTTGTATTTGTATGCAGTACAAATTCCCCATTTAAATGATGCAATTGGGGGAAAAAAACACTGTACAAATCCTCCCCGAGTTATACTATAACTCGAGGAGGAGTATGTTTCCATTTCCGAGAACTTTTCATAACCCAAACAGTTCACCTGTTGGAAATGTGGCCATGAATTGAATTACCACACAGCAGAAGATGCTTGCAATACCAGAGCAACTCGCAGATTCATCCCACTAGTCTCCCAAGCACTGATTTGTATGTACAGTACATATATCGGGCATTCATGAACTGGGAACGATCTGACTGGTGAAAAAAGTAAAATAAGTTAGATCTTAGATAAAAGTTGGTTGAATATTACTGTTCAAAAATTAACTTCAAAATTGAAAATACAGAATTATTTTGTATATAATATATTGGTTATTGAGAAAATAGTAAAACATTGAACAAAATTTTGTTGTCATTTTATTGTCTATGGCATATAAAGCAATATTTGTATTTAATACTACTTGTGATTATAATGCAGCAAATCAAAATTTCTAATTTTGTTACTTTCCTAATGGGCAAAGGCAATGGGCTGACAATAGAAAGCCTACTATGGGAGATTAGCAATTACTGATCTGTCTGAGAAGTAAAGAGAAGGCATATAATGCTGTTGCTGAATGTTTTCTGCTCTACAGTTGTTAATCAAAGCCAACATTCTAAAAGGACTATCACCATTCCAAAAACAATTCCATCAATGCCTTGGGTAATGTTAGTGAAGGAAAATGCCCAGTTTATTTCTCATTTTTTGTCACATTTGGCAGTTAATGTTGTCAAAAATTGTAAAAATGATTTTATTGTAAAAAAATAAATCGCAAATAATATTCAATGAGATCCATAATATTCTTGTTATTGACATTTCTGAAGTTACTGTGCTTTTCAAACATGCCACATGTATCATTTGAGTGTTGGATCTCCTATGACTTTTGAATGTCTTCTGTGTCCTCTTCCTTCTCCCTCCTTCCACAGACTCGCAGGATACACATGTATATGTTTTATTCAATTAATTTGTACTCAGATTTTGGAATGCATCATATAGAACCCAACATAAAGTATGTACTGAAGAAGAATGTAAATAGTCTCACAGCATAATATTTCATGGATGTGGAACCTAAACTTAAAAGTCTCCAAATTAAGCTGTGCCCCTTGTGGGGTGGCATGGTAGTGTCGCAGTTAGCTTAACACGTTACAGGGCCCAGGTTCAATTCCATTGCTGGCTGTAAGGAGTTTTACCTCTTTTCCCGTGACCATGTGGATTTTCTCCAGGAAAGCTAGTAAGTCTTGATGATGGGTCTTGGCTCAAAATGTTGACTGATTATTTCACTCCATAGATGCCAGATGACTTGTTGAGCTTCCCTAGCAACTTTTGAGTGCTGCTCTGCATTTCAAGCATCTGCAGAATCTCTTGTTTTTATGTAATCTAACCTTCCTTTTATTCAAGCGGTGTAATCACCTTGTCCAAGGAGACAAGATATTCTGCAGATGCTGGAAATTCAGAGTAACACGCACAAAACGCTGGAAGAACTCAGCTGGTCAGGCAACATCTATGGAAAGGAATGAACAGTCAATGTTTGGAGGGTCTTGGCCTGTAACATCAACTGTTTATTCCTCGCCATAGATGCTGCCTGACCTGCTGAGTTCCTCCTGCATTTTATGTGTGTTAATATGATTATGGAGTTTAGTTTTCTCCAGCTGGAAAGCAAGACCTAAAACATTCTGTGAGTGATATGATGAGTGTAACACAGTACTGTGGATGTGTGAATGTGTTGCTATTATCAGATTACTGTATCAGTACACATCTCACCCCTTAGTGGATGGTGCCATGTGTTGAAAGAGTTGACAATGCATAAAATGACAGCAATCGTCCCAAATCTGAGAAATTATATGTGAGCTATAGCTGGCATATCCCTTTCATTATTAAAGAACATACGCAGGGCAGCATATATCTTATAAAGTCATGCTTCAAATATCCAAGTCTAATGCCACTAGATAGCCTTATTTATGATGCACTGCTTAATAACGTTCCTCCATTTGCAGGGCTTTAAATGAGTGGTGTGTATACAATATGGTTGTCTCCACTGTAGATCACTTCATAACAGACCAGGTTAGGTTTGGATTTTACTCTGTGCAGCTGTTTCAAAACCACCTCTCCCCTTGCTCCGGAATGTTATTGTGAGGAGAAAGCCCTTCCAATGTATTTTAAAAAAGAAATCTGAATAAATTTTATCTCAATAACTCCAGAAGCTTAGTCTATATCTGAACAAAGGACAAAACACTTTTTACTGCTTCAGAACACAAAATTGGAGGACTGACCAGATTGACCTTGACTATTATTCAGGTCCTTCGGTACCGATAGGAATGAACAGTTTAATTAGTTACTTCTGATATTTTCATTTACTATCTTCAATTGATTGAACCAGCTAGGTCAAATGTCTTGAATCAATTTCCTAAGCCTCATCATAACCATCAAGTCTTCATCAATTAAGAAAAATGGCATTTGAAAATCAAAACCTAAAACTTGGTACAAAATTCAGTCTAATACATAACCAATGGTCCCTGACCTCTTATTTGTTCTGAGACCTGGACTAGTTACAGAATGCATTTCAGGGCGTGGGAAGAATACCTCTAACTGTCTCCAAATCCACCAGAACAATTAAGTGAACTAATCCTTTCCCAAGGCAACATCCCTAGCACGGAGCCCTAGTTATTCAGGTAGGTATTAACATACTTAAAAAAATGCTCTTCATTCTGATCTTCTATGGAAAGAGAAGTACACAGGAGAAGTTTCCAGGATACACTCAAAGCTCCTGTGAATAAATGTAAGCACAACTTGGGAATGGCCCAGGAGTGTTGAAAGTGGAGAAGGAACATTTTGGACAGTATTGAGAAATTTGAGTATGTACACTGGATGCATTAAGTGGTGGAAGGAGTGTACAGCCTCACAGACAGCCCACCCACCTGCTCCCTACCAAATCAGTTAACTCCTTCCATCTGAAAAGTCCATTTTTTCCAATATTGGCTTCATTAGACACCTCTGAACCCACAAAATCAGAATGGAAGCAAATCAACCTTGATCACGAAGGACTGCTGAACCAAAAGAATGGTACTACAATAGATCCTTTCCTTCCATCGAGTCATTGGTTACACTTGTGAACAGATTCTACAAAGATGGCTGTTACTGATTTAACTCCTCTTGGCCTGGTGCATCATTCGCTTCTCAGTTCAATAGAGGATCTATCAGCTGAAAATATTTCTGAAGTTCTTCTTGCCACTCTCGGATCAAAATTCCAAATTCTTTCATTTAGCTGGAACAGTAAATGATCATTTGAAAGTGAACTTTGGAAAAGAAAGCAATGAAAAAAAGCGGATGAATTTAAAGAGGTAAAATATGAGGGTGCATAGAAGGAAAAGGGCAGAAATAATGGGAATACTATTTCAATCTATTTATAGTTTATGAGTTTCTTTTGGTCCATGTTAGTATCCAAGAAAAAGTATTTCTGTCACTTCAATAATGGTATTGCTAAGAGATTCAGTAAATTGAGCTGCAGCGTTTGAAGTTCCACCTTTTCAGCTATACAGAATTATGAGTATATATAACATAAATGCAAACAGACTTTCCACACAGGTTGGGAGAGACTAGAACTGTATGTCATGGGTGAAAGATGAAATGTTTAAGAGGGTGGTGAGAGTATGGAATGAGCTGTCAGTGCCAATGGTGGATGCGGGATCAATATGCCCCCTAAGAGAAATTTAGATGAATGGGAGGGGCATCGAAGCCTTCGGATGCCGCTCAATGGGTCAAGGCAGCTTAATAGTTTGACATAGAGTAGATGTGTTGAAGGGCCGGTTTCTGTAGTATCATATTCTATGACTCTTTGACACCATCCATTTGCAGGGAATTCCTCAGGGATGCAGTTGTAGTGCTTATTAATATAGTACACCAGAGATGGCGTTTTATATGGAATACATACTGGTAAATTTTGCACTTTCTCAAGCTTTGTCACTAGGGGGCACTGAATGGCTGCATTTTGCCAGATGAGCATTGTTTTGCTCAACATAGAGTATGACATTAGTTCTATGTATAGCTTAAGTGTATAATGTTTTCCAAAGCACAGATTTTAGTGCAGTACAGAATTAGTTCTTGTTAAAGAGGTTGCTTGATCTATAGATCATTGAATTACACAAAATTTGCAACACTGAGGGGATCATTCCGTGTGCATTAGTCAAGAAAAAAGATGCTGTTCAGCCTAGTTCCATCTTCCAGCAGTATATAGATAGCTGTCTGTCAACATGCAAGTACTGGTAAATGTGATAAGAGATTTTGTCTCTACCACCTTTTCAGACAGTGAGGGTCCCTCTAATTCTTTTAACAATTTCTTTTAAATGTATGCCCCCTAATTTTTACTCCATTGCACAAGGAAATAGATTATTCCTATTTATCTATACACCCAGTCATTTTATACAACTCAATTAAATCTCTCCTTTTCCAAAGAGGGGGAGAATACATTTTACTACAAATTGGTGACCAAAGCTGTATGACAGACAGACAGACTTTATTGATCCCGAGGGAAATTGGGTTTTGTTACAGTCGCACCAACCAAGAACAGTGTAGAAATATAGCAATATAAAACCATAAATAATTAAATAATAATAAGTAAATTATTACAAGTGGAAATAAGTCCAGGACCAGCCTATTGGCTCAGGGTGTCTGACACTCCGAGTGATTAGTCGTAAAGTTTGATGGGTTACTGAAAACTGGCCTAATTTGTGCTATACACCCCCATTATATTCTATGCCTTTGCTAATTAAGGAAAACATCCTATCTGCCTTTATAACAACTTCATTAACTGTTGTAACTTTCAGACTGTGAATGTGTACTTCAAGGTCCCTCTGTTCATCCACACCTCTCCACTACCTCCCATCTATTTTACATTCTCTTCTTTGTTGCACCTCCTCATATGCATTAACTCACACATCTCTGGATTAAATTCCACTTGCCAGTTTTCTGCCCACAGACCAGACTATCTCTGCTTTCCTTCAGTCTAAAGCTTTCCTCATTGCAGTCAACCACAGAGCCAATTTTGTTTTAGCTAGAAACATCTTTATTCATGCTCCCTACGTTTAAGTCAAACCACTTAAATAATATTACGCAATTCAAGAGATCAAACCCAGTGTCTTGTGGTTATAACCATCCAGTCACAAAATACTCATTGACCATTAATCTTCCCTTTACGTCACTGAGAAATATTTCAATGCATTTTCTTCTTGCCTGTCTTGAATCTGCTTTCAAATTGCATAGAGCCTCATTTTCACAATAAATCAGATAAAAGCATAATTTGATTGATTTATAAATTAAAAATGAATTTGGATTATTTGTCTTACTCATTAGCTTATTATTGTAATCCACTTCATTCTCTGATCTAAATGTGAGGTGATTGTGCCAAAGGATTATTGCAGTTCAATATTGTTAAAATTAAACACTGTATTTATTCCTAGTTAAATAACCACACCTCCCCTAATAAAAAAATAATGAAGTAAGCACTGTTGAAAGTCCCAGTGGAGCTTAATTACTTTCTCCATTTGCTCATTGACAAGCCCAACACACCCCTTGCCTTCCAGAGCATGGACATTTCCTCTTATTAGTATCGGTGAGTTTGGTCTGTTTTCAGAAAACATTTAGTGAGACTGTCGCTCGGTCTTTGCAACAAAAAAATATTGTGTAAACTTAGTCTGTCACTCAATAGCGCAAATGCACATAGTTGCCTGAAAAGTTTAATCCATGCATTACTAAAGAGAGACTGAATAATTATTAAATGTGATTATTTGCACATCTTCTGAGCATTTTTCACTTTAACTAAATGGATGACACAATCAGAACAAACTGTATTTCAGAAGCATTACTTTCAAAAGCAGTTCAACCACCATTAGTTATACTGAACATTCAGCACAATCCCCATGTGCTGTTCTAGAATGGGCAGTATTGACAGATGAGCAAAAATTACCATCTCTTGTTCATCTCAAAATTTTACAACTAGCAACATTGAGAGACATTCACTGTGGCCATAGAATGAACTTAAATATTCTTGTAAATTGCTGTTAGAAGATCGTGTGTTGTTGGCAATCTAACAGAATCTTTTTTTAACAAAACCCAACCATACAATTCAATATTTAAATATTTAATAAAACACAATAACTTATTTTATAGAAGGATTGTTAATATTCTTAAGGCACACTGTAAGTGGACAGTGTAGGAGCAAATAAAAAAGAGGATTAAAGTAAAGTTTATTGGTTATGTCTTAATATATGATGTGATACTTTATCTTTTTCTAAATAAAACAAAGATTTTGAAAAGCTAGGTGATGGTTCAGGTGCAAGACAACTAGGCAGGATAATAGTTCAGCTTGGACTAGATGGGCTGAAGGGCCTGTTTCTGTGCTGTGGCACTCTATGTTCTATTTAACAAGGGGGAGGGGGTGTAGGCAGACAGATCTGTAAGGTAGGTAGTCTGGTCCACAAAATGGAGAGAATATAGTTTTCACTTTTACTTAGCTTTTGTATTTCATTAAAGTGCATTGCTGTCACATCGAGAGATGACTCTTGAATCAGAACACAAAGAATCATTCTCAGGGTCAACACAAGATGCACTTGATAAAGGAAGAGTCAAGTTGAGGACATTTTAGCCCTGTGGCTCATTTAAATCTGAATTATCCAACAAACTAATACTCTTTAACATCAGTGGCAATAGTTTTGGCCTTCCCTTGTGACTCTAAGTGAACACGATGCTTTATCAAGTATTCAGTCATTCATACCCCACTATTAGTCCTGAGGTGGGAAGAGAGTATAACTTGGCATTTGGGAAGGCTGTAGGATTCCTGAGCTCCTGGCTGAATTATTATTTCTGTTTCTCAAACTAAGAGATTGGCAAGTGAGGGGCAATTTGCCACATCTGGAGAACAAGGACAAGGGAGAAGGAAAAGTGGAATCAGCCTGGGTTTAGGAGAAGACTGGATACCGCAAAGGGCTGCTTTGGAAGGAATATTGACAATGAAAATAGGTCACTGTCTGAAGGGAAATTTCCATGGAAACTGGAAGAGGCATGGAGTTGAGGCAAGATGAGTAGTGAGGGAGTGTAAGGGCTGGTAGTTAGGAGATCATAACAATCATTGAGAGAAGTGGAAGAAGTAGATTGCAGTCTTAATCAAGCTCTAGAGTCAGAGGCAGGTAAACTGGCACCAGCAGGTGTTTTGAAAGGGACTTGAATCACTGCACATATTTCTTTAAGGCCTGGGAAACCTGGCAGTCCAAATTCCTAGATTAAATAGATGTGTAAAATTTAAATCAGGGCATCGTGCCTCCTCCCATTCTCCCTCCATAGAAACCAATTTGTTCTGACCAGATATACCCAATTACGTGGGTTGAAAGCCCTTCCACTCTGCCTCTGATGTTGAATTCCAATACAATCATCGTCATGTGAGACTAATAGGCCTGTCATTTCTCATTCCCACACTGCTGAATCAATAGGCAACATTTGAAATTATCTAATCACAAGCCATAGTAAAAGAATCTAAAGAGATTTAGAAAATTATGACTAATATACTATAGGCAATTATCTCACCTATAGTATTTCTTATTATTCTCTTGGGTGTAACCGATCAAGTCCCTGAAGATTTGTCTAAAAGTTTTATTCTTTCAAAAGTTGGAGCAGTACAGGGCAAGAACAGGCCCTTCAGCCTATGCTGACTGTGCTGAACATGATACCAAATTAAATTAATTTCTTCTGCCTGCATATGATTCATATCCACCCATTCCCTCATAGCTATTCATGCACTTATCTAAAAGCTTCTTGTACGCCACTATCATATCTGCTTCCACTACCACCCTGACAGTGTGTGGAAACTTGTCTTCATATCCCCTTTGAACATAACCCTCTCACCTTAAAAATCTGCCCTCTCGTATTCAACATTTTTATCGTGGGAGAAAGATTCTGACTCTCTACCTAAACAATGCTTCTCTTTTATGTACTTAAAACTTGTTTCTAGTGACATCTTCTAATGTTGGGGTTTGTCTCCATCCTCCAATGTGCAAATAGATATAAGAACTAATTTAACATGTAAAGTTTCCTACTTTCCATCATAAATCTTACTCCATTATCTCGAATAGCCTTTCTTTCTCCACTGCCAATGCGTCGAAATATATTTAAGAACTTCCCGAGTTTGATCAAGCTTTCCTTGTTGCCCCCAGTCACATTGTCTATAACATTCCCCGTTTGCACTTTAAAGCTCTCAGCTTGCAGTATTTCTACTCAGAAATGCATCACTAGGAGTGAGTGAGGAAAACACAAGTATGATAAAGGGTCATTGGCAATGTATAAGCAGGAAGTCTCCAGAGAGATTTCAGTCTACATCCCAGAAAGATATTTTAGCTGGACCAATTAATTTGTCAGTGGTTGTAATGATCAGACAATTAGTTTAAGAGATAATGGTATCTGGTTTACTGTTTAAATTGATTTAAGACCCAATCTAAACACATTCACAGAAGCAAGGCTTTAGATTACACAGATACGTCACAGTATTTTTTGGAAAGGCGCAGATTAGTGTTTGCCTTTTATTGCCATGGGCAGTCAATGACTTAATTGAATTAATTACGCAAGAAGATGGAAACTGAGAAGAAGCGGAGGTGAAACTAGGAGCTAGGAAGCTTATAGAGCTCAAAATCTGTGGGGCAGAGTTGTAGCCAGAATTAATAATCTCAAAGAACAGCTTGCAATTGCTTTGTACCTATCACAGACTCAGGATATCCCAGCTATCTCCCAAATACATTTTGAAGGGTAGATGCTGTTACATTGCAGGTGATGTGGCAGCTAATTTGCGCTCAGCAAGTTCTCTCATACAGCAAAAAGAAATTGTGACTATATAATATGTTTATCTGTTGTTGATTGAGGAATAAATATTGATCAGATCACAAGGAACAACTTCAGAATAATGCCGTTACATCTTTCAGAAGAGCATGAGTTCAATATCAGAAAGTGACATTTGCAACCAAACCCTTATCCCTTGGTTATGACAGTGAAGAAGCGACTTGAACAAGATTCAATGACATTTCCAGTATGCACGTGTAAAGGAAAATGAAATAATTATTTCTTCAGATCTGATGCAACTCAAAAAAACACACAAGATAAAGAACACAATAATAAAGAAAACAATAAATATTAATACAAAAGTAGCTTGTATGCATAGATTAATTGTATGTACTTGTAAAAATATCAAAATTTATAATAGCGCTGAAAATGCTACCAGTTGAGGCATATTTGTATGAGTTACAAGTAACTTAGAACAAATAATCCCTCATCTTGTTTGAAAAGCACTGCGTAGTTACAAACCCAGTAATAAATAATTTATATTAAAGTTGCTCCTTGGAATTCTAAAAAAACGGATCCATTCTGAGGATCCGCGTGCTTAAATTAAACAAATGGCGGTGGATTAAATACCTCCAGCTAATCCATTTAACTTCATTTATTTATATGTTTCTAGGTTCAGTGTTTACTTTATGCAGAGGAGATTTACCAGGATGCTGCCCGGTTTAGATAACGTGTCTTATTGGGAAAGGTTGAGCAAGCAAGGGGCTTTTCTGTTTGGAGCAAAGGAGAATGAGAGGTAACTTGATAGAAGTGTATTGGTTGATAAGATGCTTAGAAAGAGTGGGCAGCCCTTTTCCCTGGGTGGCAAGGGCAAATATGACGACATCCTTTTATGGAAATTGGAGGATAGTATGGGGGCGGGGGTGTCAAAGGAAGTGTTGTTTCACACAGAAGAGGTAAGCCGTGAAATACACTGCCTTGGGTAGTGGTTCGGAAAGATAGATTTGGGATAGGCACGCGGAAGAAAGGAAAATAGGGCTTAAATTTGGAAGGGAAGGGTTAAGTTGATTTTAGATAGATTAAAAGTCAGCAAAACATGAAGAAGACCTGTACTCTGCTATACTGTTCTATGTTCAATGTCTTATGTTCTAAATAAACTCAAGTGCAATTTCAAATCCTTTGTTTTTTTGCTAAGACTGGGGTATTGTTGCTAAAGTAATCTTATTTTGGCAGGAACAGAAATGATACCCTCCTAATTTTCTTTAAACTATAAAAGCAGGTAGAGCCTTTTAAACCTATCAGGTGCCCAGAAAGTATTGAATAAAAAGCCATTGCAAGCACCTAAACATGTTAAAATTCCAGCAGCATCTGTGGAGAATTGGAGGCCTGGGTAGAGAAAGTTAGAGGGATTTCTAAAATGACTAAGTATAGCAAATTCCTTTGAGAATTGTTATTTGCCTGTTTATTATGTTACAAATAAAGGCCTGCATTTTCTGCTTGGCTTGCTGGCATGACTCCAGTGGATTGGAGTGGGACATTTTTTGATTACTGCTCCACCTGCTCTCTGTTCACTTCCACTGCTTTTGGGATTTTCCACTGGAAATAATGCCAGGCATGCAATCTACTTGTTCTGAAATGGGCAGGCGTAATGTGATTACTCACAGATGAAGGATCTACACATTATTAGGTACCTCCTGTAACTAATAAAGTGGCCACTGAGTGAACCGTATGTTCATGTTTTTCTGCTGCTGTAGCCCATCCACTTAAAGGTTCAATGTGTTGTGCATTCAAAGATGCTCTTCCACCCACTACTGTTCTAACATGTGGCTATTTGAGTTACTGTCGCCTTCCGGACAGCTTGAGCTAGTTCAGCCATTCTCCTCTGAACTTTCTCGTTAACAAAACGTTTTCACCCACAGAACTGTTGCTCACAGGATGTTTTTTTTGTTTTTCATGCATACTCTCTAAACTCTAGAGAACGTTGTGTGTGAAAGTCCTAGGATATGGCAATTTCTGAGATACTCAAACCACCCCATCGTGCATCAGCAATCATTCCATGGTCATCAGAATCAGAATCAGACTTTAATGGCCAAGTACCTGTGCACATACAAGGAATTTACTTCCGGCAGATGTTGTCTCTCTGCTCATAACAATAATAATGATAAATATAAATGAAAATATAGATTATACATACAAGTAGTGCAATCCAAGTAATAGTTAGCCGACAGTTAACCAGCAGTTAACTGTTCAGCAAAGTAGGGAAAAAACTTCTCCAGTGCCTATTAGTCTTAGTCTGGAGGGATCTGAAGAGCCTACCAGACGGAAGCAGTTCAAACAGTCCGTGCGCAGGATGGGAGGAGTCCTTTATGATGTTCCCCGCCCTCTTCTTCAACCTGGAAGAGTACAGGTCCACAATAGAGGGCATGTCATGGTCACTTAGATCACATTTCTTCCCTATTGTGAGGTTTCATCTGAACAACAACTGAACCTCTTGACCATGTCTGCATGCTTTTATGCACTGAGTTGCTGCCTCATGATTGACTGATCAGATGTTTACATTAACGAACCGGTGAAGAGTTGTTCCTTGTAAAGTGGTTACTGAGTGCATATCCTTTACCATTTCTACTGTCGTAGTTCCATTACTTTCTGTGACTGGTACGGCCATGAGTAGGGATGGTGTCATGTCTAAAACATAATGAGCACAACTTAATCGCCGATAGGGAACCAATTTCATGTTACTTTTAAACAGTTTACGTCTTTTTCCCTTGGTCTTCACTCCAAAATTAACATCTGTTGAGAAATTCAAATTTAAATTCAGGTTTGAATATCATATATACATCAAAAGTTACTGTGAAAATCTGCATGCTTGTTCTATGTAACCTATAGATAATATTGTTATACATTATTGAGGGGTAAATTAGACTGGATTCATTCTCCATTTAGCACTTATTTGTAAAGGATGGTAGACAACATAAAACCTAGCAAAACATGATAACTATTTAAATCTAGACTCTTTCAAATGTTACTTTTCTGGCATAGAAGTATGCACTATGTAAATAATGTCTTTTAAAAATTAGATGTCAAATCTTAGTCTCCGTGCCCTGTTTTGCTATGTTCAAAGTATATCACAAAAGCAGCTATTCAGTGCATTCAGTGTACTGTATGGGTATCTCATTAACCTTCTTACTTGTACTCCTTTATCCCTTATGAGATTATCCTGCTTCCTTTCAAACAGGTCTTTGTTGTTTGCCTCCAGTACTACCTTTGGCAACTGTACATGATTTTAGAACAAAGAACATCAATCATTTCAGCACAGTGCAGGCCCTTTTGTGAATGATGTGCTGACCTTTTAACCTACTCTGAGATCAAGCTATCTCTCCCTCCCACGTAGCTCTCCATTTTTCCATCATCCACATGCCTGTCTAGAAGATCTTAAATGTCCCTAAAGTATCTTCCTCCACCACCACCCCTGGCAGAACATTTTCACACACCCATTAATCTCACCCACTAAACTTACCTCTTTATACTTTCCTCCAACACCTTAATACTATGCCCTTCCTCATAGTAGTAATTTCTGCCCCGGGATAAAGTCTCTGGCTGTCCACTCGATCTAGGGCGCTTGTTATTTTGTACACTCTGAGCAAGTCTCTTCTCCTCCTCCTTTGGCCCACTCAACCTATCCTCTCCAGTCCGGGCAATTTCCTGGTAAGTCTCCTCTGCCCGCTCACTAAAGTTCCCACTTCCTTCCTACAATGACATGAGCAGAAATAAGCACGATGCTCCGAGTGTGGTCTGAGCAGGGGTGTATAGGCCTGCAGCCTCTGTTTCTGTTTACAGCCGCACTGACCTGCCATTGCTCTGAGCAGGGATTCTTTACGTCCTGAACACTGTGTGGTGTGGCACTTTAACGTTAACATTATATCAAAGGAAAACTCCAGCTGTGGGGCAACAAAGGCTATGTGCACGGGAGCATTTCAGATACCGCATGGCCGTGTACCCATACTGCTTTGAGAGCATATGCCCACGATATTACCTCATGGCTCCTCAAAACTCAAAAACTCATGAACTCAAAACCCCTGACTAATAACAGCCACACACCATATATCTCCTTAACAATGCTGACAAATTGCATGGTAACTTAGAGGGGTCTATGAACATGGACCAAAGTCTCCTCTGTTACTCCACACTGCAAGGAATCCTTTTGTTAACCCTCATTTCTGCCTTCAAATTTGACCTTCCAAAGTGAATCACTTCACATTTTTCTGTGTTGAATATTTACTTTGTGTTCAGCTTGATTGTGCATGGTGCAGTTCCATTGTTACCATAATCTGTTGGAAGTGATAACCAACACTTTCTGCAATTGCTTTCCTGTTTAAGAGTTCCACTTCTTCAAGAAGTGATGATTTAGCAATTAATTGAACCAGTGAAAACCCCAGTGGTGAGGTAATTTCCAGGGTGTGCCCAACAAATATGCTACGTGACATGGATTTTTGTCAAGAGGTCAATGAATGCCAGAAGTGAGGAAATGCCATTAAATGACACAACCAGAGAGGAGCGGCAAGTTGGAAGTCACATCATCACAGATATTCTTGATAAAGTTCCATCTTCTCTTTGTAGCAAATTTGGCCATGTCATCTGTGAACACCCAGATGCTGTTTAGTGTTGTCCATTGTCTCTGAGGGAGATTGGATTGGGGTCAGTACTGGGATATCTTGGATGCGTTCCACAGTTTCTTCCTGTGACGTGGATGTTGACCACCATTTCCCAAATGCCAGGTGTGATTTTAAACATGGAACATTACTGCACAGTAGAGTCCCTTTGACCCAATATGTTGTGCCAATTCATCACTCCAAGATGAATTTAACATTTCCCTGCTACATATCCTTCCATTTTCCATCATCCCCGTGCCTATCTAAGATTTTTTTTTAATGTCCCTAATGCTTAAACTCCTCTATCACCATCCCTGGCAGCGTGTTCCATGCACCCTCCCCTCTCTGTGTAAAATATTGACCTCAGACACCTCCCCCCCAACATTCCTCCAATCACCTTAAAATTATGCCTTCTTGTATTAGCCACAAATTTCTGTGGTAATTTTGTCAAGTTGTTGTGGATAGGGAGGTGCAGGAAATCTGAAATTAAAAGCAAAAAAAAAGCCAGAAACTCTTAGTAGGTGGCAGAATTCATGGGAAGAAACAGGTTTAACTTTTCATTTCAAAGACACTTAGTCAAACATTTTGATCTGAAATGTCTCCTTACGCTGATGATAGCTGACTGTGCCTTTGAAGCAGTATGTGCTTTTATTTCAGGTTTCTAGCATCTGCAGGTTTTGATATTTTAATCTCTAAATGGTTGTTCAAGCCATTTTTCCAACTTGGAGAGGACATTAAAATCACAGTAAACAGGCCAAGTGGACTAACAGTGGTATTCTCAGAAAGTAGGTAATATGTGCTGCAGATTTGTCTTGGTATGTTGGTCAGAGGTAGCATTCCTAACAAACAATAGGTTACTTAACCACTGTAAATTCCCCCTAGTGTAGGAGAATAAAGATCAAAGGCCAATTGATAGGTATACAGGGAAATACAGACAGTAGGAATATGACTACTGCAATTACTAACCGGTAGCTAGTATGGAGCCAATGGGCTGAATAATCTCCTTTTGTGCTGTTATAAGCAAGCATTAGGGAAACAGAGAATGGAAGCATGTGGGATATGCTACGGGATCAGTAATCAAAAGGCCTGCATTAATTTCACCCTTTTTGGCAGCTAAGACATTTAAATACAGTTTATTAAATACAACGGAATGAAGGAAAGCTGGTAGCTATAAGTGACCCTGAAATGAATTTACCCAATTATCATTAAATCCACCGAGTTCCCTGATGTACAGTATGGAATAAAATCTGCCATTGTTTCCCAGCCTGGTCTAGCAATGTGAATGACCTTTGGTTACTCTAGATTGTGCCAAATCACTTTAGGAATCATAACTTGAATAAAATCACTGGAATTATCTGTTTTTTGACCAAGGTACCAGATTCCGATGTAAAATAAAAGTACACCCCGTACAATCAAGCCAAGAAGCTCATACGTAATTACATCACAGAAGGAGTTGTTCCAGCTGAAAAGTCAATGCCAGTTTTTGGAATAATTTTATCATACTCATTTAGCATGGTAGATAGCAAAATCACCAACAATCGTTAAAATTATTAAAATTGTACAAGGCATTGGTAAGGCCAAATTTGGACTATTGTGTACAGTTCTGGTCACCGAATTATAGGAAAGATATCAATAAATTAGAGAGAGTGCAGAGACGATTTACTAGGATGTTACCTGGGTTTCAGCACTTAAGTTACAGAGAAAGGTTGAACAAGTTAGGTTTCTATTCATTGGAGCGTAGAAGGTTGAGGGGGGATTTGATCGAGGTATTTAAAATTTTGAGAGGGATAGATAGAGTTGACGAGAATAGGCTGTTTCCATTGAGAGTAGGGGAGATTCAAACGAGAGGACATGATTTGAGAGATAGGGGGCAAAAGTTTAAGGGAAAAGTTTGAGGGGGTATTTCTTTACTCAGAGAGTGATAGCTGTGTGGAATGAGCTTCCTGTAGAAGTAGTAGAGGCCAGTTCAGTTCTGTCATTTAAGGTGAAATTGGATAGGTATATGGACAGGAAAGGAGTGGAGGGTTATGGGCTGAGTGCGAGTAGGTGGGACTAGGTGAGATTAAGAGTTCGGCATGGACTAGGAGGGCCGAGATGGCCTGTTTCCGTGCTGTGATTGTTATATGTTATATGTTCCTGCAATGGACTGTAAGGAGCATACGTGTTCTGATGGCTATATGGGTTTTCTCCAGGTGCTCATGCTCCCTCCCACATTACTAGTATGTAAGGGCTGGGGTCAGTGAGTGTGGGCATGCATTGTTGCTACGAAAGCATTGCAGGCTGCCCCCAGCGCATCGTTGCTGACCTGATTTGATGCAAACAATGCATTTCAAGTATGTTTCAATGTACATGTGACAGATAAAGCTCATCTTTCATCTTTTATCCTATCTTTCTGCTTATTAACATCCAGTTAAATTGAGAGAACTGCCTTGTATGCAAGTGACATGATCATAGTCATGCGTCTTGATGACTTAGACTCCATATTGTTGTTTACTATATATCCCATCTAACAAGATGGGCAGACACATTGAGGGTAGCAACTCAGAAGGGTACAGATGGCAATATGTGGTCTCCCATTCCCATTCCAATATGTCTGTCCATGGCCTCCTCCACTGTCATGATGAGGCCACACTCAGGTTGGAGGAACAACACTTTATATTCCATCTGGGTAGCCTCCAACCTGACGGCATGAACTTCAATTTCTCAAACTTCCAGTGATGCCCCGCAACCCCCTTCCTTCACCATTTCCCATCCCCTTTTTCCTCTCTCACCTTATCTCCTTGCCCTCCCATCACCTCCCTCTGGTGCTCCACCTAACTTTTCTTTCTTCCATGGCATTCTGTCCTCTATCAGACTCCCCCTTCTCCAGCCCTGTGTCTCTTTCACCAAACAAATTCCCAGCTCTTAACTTCATTCCTCCCCCTCCTGGTTTCACCTACCTCTCTCCACTCCCCCCACCTTTTAAATCTACTCCTCAGCATTTTTTCTCCACTCCTGCTGACGGGTTTCAGCCTGAAACATCAACAATATTCTTTTCCATAGTTGCTGTCCGGCCTGCTGAGTTCCTCCAGCATTTGATGTGTGTCACTTGGATTTCCAGCATCTGCAGATTTTCTCTTGTTTGAAAATGTGGTCTCCAGTGACTTTAGACCTGATGAATTGTCCTGGTGTCAGGTTAACCTTCAGCCCCACCCGCAGCTATCAAATCAATACTCCTACGTACCGAGCACAACCTGAAAGAAGAAGGGGATAACAAGGGTACAGAATATAGCCTGGCTTACTAAATATCCATCAGTAAGAGTGGTTCTCTAGCCTCTCAACACTGGCCAAGTTCGCCAAGTCATTAAGGTTCAACTCTGAGAGTGAGCAGCTTTAATCTCTTGTAAATCACCAGCAAAATGGCAATAGGTGTTGATAATAGTGTAGAGAGCTGGCATTAAGTTACCGTGTGCATGCAGCGAAAATGAAAGAAAGCATAGTCTGGCCTTATGCCACAGCTCCACTGCCACAGTCAAGCTTGCTGACGACACCACTGTTGTTGGCCGAATCCAAGCTGGCGATGAATCAGCGTAGAGCAGAGAGATTGAAAATCTGGCTGAGTGGCGTCGTAGCAATGTCAGCAAGAGCAAGGAGCTAATTATTGACTTCAGGAAAAGGGAACCAGAAGTCCATGAGCCAGCTCTCATCAGGGAGATCAGAGGTAGAGAGGGTCAGTAACCTTAACTTCCTCAGAGATGTTATTTTGGAGGACCTGTCCTGGGAAGAAATTGAGAAGAAAGCACAGCAGTGACTCTAACTCCTTCAGAGGTTGTGAAGATTCGGCATGAAAACTAAAACTTTGATAAACTTCCATAGATGTGTAGTGGAGAGTATATTGACTGGCTGCATCACCGCCTGGTATAGAAACACCGCTGCATCACCACCCTTGAATGGAAGATCCTACAAAATGTAATGGATTCAACCCAATCCATCATATGGCTAAAACCTGCTATGGTTAATATTCTATGGATTTATTGAGTATGCCTGCAAGATGATGAATCTCATGGTTGTTTATGGTGACATAAATGTACTTTGATAATAAATTTACTTTGAACTTTGTTTTGTAATAATGGATGTGATGCAAATAATGAAATGACACTATCCCCTGCTTTGGTCCTGTGCTAAAATGATTGAAATTCTCCATCTTGGATGAATGGGCCAAGCTGCTGGCACGGACAAGTGCAGCAGTCTGTCTCTGGTTCCAGGCCCGCTTGGAGTTTGGCGATCCCTCCTCTTCCTTGCCTGGAAAGAAAGTGTCTCTTCACCTTGGCATTCTCCAGCAGCCCGCCTAATCACTAGCACACACTCAGCTCACGAGGAGGCTCATAAGACTTGCACGCTTCCTTGCAAATCAGGCTCCTTTAATCTTCTACAATTACCAGGAGAATGAGAGGTGATTTCTGTTTTAACTAGATCTGTCAGACTGGGCAGAGCTCCCATGGGTGTCAGTGAAATCATTCTAAACTATTCTGAATCATTCTGAATCTGAATCAGAATCAGGTTTAATATCATTGGCATATGTCATGAAATTTGTTGTAACACAAAGGAATACTTAATAAAAACTATAAATTACAATATGATATATATATACACACACACATACATACAGTGGATTGGGCCATTGGTTAACAGTGGGGGGGGAGGGGGTGAAATCCGCTTATTTGGGACAATTGTTAAAGAACAATAACTATTCAAGAAAATAGCTGGATTTCCCTTCATTCATTTGGGACACCATGCCGCTTAACTGGGACAGCAGAATGCTGCTGAACAGTTTCTATCTGGCATCAGTCGCATGCACTTGTGTGGCTGTTAAGACTCTACACCATGGTTAGAATGAACAGTTTTTAAATCACATCAATTACGTGTGCTTTACCGGTGGATGCCAATTCAAAAATCTGCAATCTTTGATCATTTTGTTCTTTTTATATCTTGGCTTTGAATTATTCAGACCCTTGCTAAGATTTGGCACTAGGTGAAAAAAATTACCCTACTGGACCAAATTAAAAGCCATCTGCCTAGCACATCTTCAGCTGGCTGAGATAACTGGAGTGCTGGAATCTTGATACATCAGCAAGATAAACTGGGAGGAGGATAAGCATTATGAGAGGGACAGAAGGAACATCCCCAAAGCAAAACCGTGAAGGTAAGGATCCAGATGTTGAAGAGAATCTCAATCAATGGTTTTCCATTGTAATTGGACAAGCTGTGAGTGTTTGTGGACCAACGTTAAACAACAAGCAAGTCAGAGGTGCTAGCTAAAAAACTGAGTCATAAAGATTTTAAAGCAACAGATGGTTGTTTGACTCGACAGAAATGTTGGCACGGCATTAAATTCAAGAAAGCACACGTTGAAAAAGAGAGTGCTGATGTTGTAAGTGTAGAAACATGGAAATCTACAAAACTCCCTGACTTGCTTAAAAAAAAGTGTAGATGATATCTACAATACTGATGAAATGCCGACTATGTAACCTACTCTAGAAACTGCCTAGAATGTCTCTACCGCATAGCACTCTATTTTTCGAAGCTCCATGTACCTAATTAAGAGTCTCTTAAAAGACTCTATTGTACCTGCCTCTACCACTGTCATTGGCAGTACATTCCACACACCCACCACTCTCAGTGTGAAAAATTTACCCTTGACATCCCCTCTGTACCTACTTCCAAGCACCTTAAAACTATGCCCCCTCATGTTAGCCACTTCAGCCCTGGAAAAAGCCTCCACACCATCAATGCCTCTCATCATCTTATACACCTCTATCAGGTCACTTCTTATCCTGTAGAAACTTGCGAGAGTCTTACTTCAGTAGGACTCACTCGGGAATTATAACATTTTGGACCTGCATTCTGAAGCACTGGGGGAAGTTATCAACCAAGAGTGCTGCTTGTTTAACCTTAACCCAGCTGAGAAGCCGGGATCTGGTGTTGAAGGAAGACTGAGGAGCTGGCACCAGTGCAAAAGAAGCGAGAAAGCTGGTGGTCTTGGGTGAAATTCCATCTATCGGTTAACAGGGGCAAAATACCAGGCAATCAAATGGTTCTCAGCACAAACTAACCTCAGAGCAGACTGCCAAAGAAAAGAAAACTCAATGACTCTGAAGTGGTAGAATATCATGTACAAAATATAGCATTTGTAGTCCAGGTAACTGTAGTGGAGGAAATGATGTGCTGATGCCAAAAAGAATTATACATCAGACACTTGGCTCCCTACATACTTGCATGGAACACACAGAAACTAAAATTCCAAATAAGACCTCTGTGGAAGCTGCCAAGGGAAAATTCTGTTTGAAGTATCACAGACCACTTGAAAGAGAAGTTTAGCTCTCAGCCATCGATTTTGTGACTGAAGTGTAGGCAGGAACAACGGTTAGCTGGAAGAACACATTAAAAGCTCATGAGTAACCAAATCCCATTTGACAACATGTTAAAGAGATCTGGAAAAGGCACGTTCTTCTGAATCAGATCTGTTTTACGGTGCCAGACAGTGTCCAGTGTTTATTAGAAAACCTTTAGGTCAAGTTCAGTTACAAGTGGACAGGCAAAGAATCCAGCTGATAACCCTTGATGTGCTGCATTCGGCTTTTTGAAACATGGTCACGAAGCATTAGCAAGTTAAGCCTTGTGAAGCCATAAGGAGCTTCTCTAGCTACAGGTTAAAACTACATGATTAAATTTAGGTTTTTGCTCTCACCGTATCCTCTCACCACCACCTCCCGCACTTACACTCAGTCTTGTGTGCAGTTTTGGTCATCCACCTCTAGGGGTGCAGTAGGTAAGGTTGAAAGACTACAGAGAAAAGTTACCTGCTGAGACTGGGGGACCCGAGTTGTAAGGAAAGATTGAAAAGGTTAGCGCCTTATTCCTTGGAACAAAAAAGATTGAGGGGACTATTGATAGATGTTTACAAAATTATGAGGGGAGAGATAGGGTAAATGCAAGCAGGCTTTTTTCCACTGGGGTTGGGTGGGGCTACAACCGGAGGTTGTGGGTTAAGGGTGAAAGGTGAAAAGTTTAAGGGGAACATGAGGGGAAACTTCTTCACTCAGAGGGTCGTGAGAGTGTGGAACGAGCTGCCAGTGCAAGTAGTGCATATGAGCTCAACTTCTTCAATGTTTAAGAGGTTTGGATAGGTACATGGATGGCAAGGAGCATGGAGAGCTATGGTCTGGGTGTAGGCCAATGGGACTATGAGAAAGGAAGCTGAAAGAGTTGTCCAATTCTTACTAGGATTTGGACGTCACGGGCATGGCCCACTTCTATTATCCACAAGAGCAAAGAGTTGGGCCATTCAGCCTATCAAGCTTGCTCTTTCATTTGATCATGACTGATTTGCTACCCCTCTCAACCTCATTGTCCTGCCTTCGCCCATAAACGTAACTCTGTCCATCTTTAATTACCTACTTGCTGAGCCACTTTGGAGGGCTGGTGAGGAGTCAACCATATTATTCTGAGTCCAGAATCACAGATATCTAAATATGGCAGATTTCCTTCCCTTAAAGGGCCATCAGTGAGCCAGGTGAGGTTACATGATAATCTAGAAGTTCAATGGTCCTAGGGAGCTTTTGGTACATTGGCTTTCAAAAATCAGAGTGCTCAGTATAGGAGCCGGAATGTTATGTTGAAGTTGTATAAGACTTTGGTGAGGCCAAATTTGGAGTGCAGCTCCAGTCACCTACCTACAGGAAAGATATAAATAAGATTGAAAAATATAGAGAAAATTGACAAGGGAGTTGCTGAAATTTCAGGACCTGAGGTTTAGGGAAATGTTGTATAGGTTGATATTTTTTCCTGGAGTGTAGCAGAAAGAGTGGAGATTTGATAGAAGTATACAGAATTATGAGGGATATATAGCAGGTAGGGAAAATGCAACCAGACCTTTTCTGCTGAGGTTGGGTGAAACTACAAACTGAAGTCATAGATTTAGGATGAAAGGTGAAATATTTAAGGGGCACACATAACGGGAAACTTCTTCACCTAAAGGGAGACGCAAGCTGCCAGCAGAAGTGGTAGGCATTTGTTCCATTTCAACAGTTTAGAGAATTTGGATAAGTGCGTGGATGGGAGGGATATGGAGGGCTATGGTCCATGAACAGGTCAATTGGACTAGGCAGAATAACAGTCTGGCATGAGTAGAAGGGCTGAAGGGCCACTTCCTCTGCTGCGGTGCTGTGTGACTCATGTCTCACGTCTTATGGGTTCTGGGATGACAGATGAGACTAATTGGGAAATAACAGACTCAACCACAGATAGGGTAGGAGGTGTCTGATTGAAGAGGTGCACAGATGAGTGGGTGTTTGTGAGGTTATTTACACTAAGCTTCTAAATTTACCTGGTATGTAGACTCACTGTTCTTAGTGTCATCCCAAATGATCCATCTCCAGTTTGAATGGTCATTCCCCAGAGCCAATGGGGTTGTTGCAGTTTTCAAGGAGACTTCGAGAACATACTTGAATCTTTTCTTTCATCTGCCTAGTAGTCTCTTCCCACAGCAGAGCTCAGAGTAGAAAGCCTGTTTTCCAGGAGACCATCGTCAGACAGACTAACAATTTGACCTGCCCATGGAGCTGACTTGAGGCTTCAGTACATTGACAATAGTTCACTTAACCTGTGGAAGTATTTAGAGTAAAATTAGAAAGCATCATTCATTTTCACAAAATTCCATGAGAAATGTGATTTCAATACTCAAGCATTGGGGTTTCTTTTTGTTATTTCTTCCCTCCGATCTTTGGTATGGCTCGTGTGTAAGGTGTGCTGTAGGTGGCAAATTGTTTCACACATCTTTGCCTTATCATCCTTGTCATCTTTGAGTTGAGAGTGTAGTTTGTTGAAGAGAGGGTACTGGTTTGGTGTGGCATTAATTTAGCTTTTATGAGGTTGGTGGTTAGTTCTCACCAACTTTGTATGTGGGAATGATGCAGATACAGTCTCACCTCACTATCCAAACCATCTCCCAACCGTACACAGTAAATACTAAAAGATGCACAAAATGCAGATTGTTTGAAATAATCCCACAAGGATTAGGTAGTTAGGCCTAATAAAATTAATCATAAATAAGCCTCAAAGATACCTCCTCCTCGCAGTCACAGTGACACCAGCCTACTGTAGATGCTGGGGTCACCTACAGGCCACATATTGTGTTCCATTTGTCAAGCCAGCAACAAATGCAAATTGATAAAGTAACACCGGTTACCATTCTTAATGGAAAAACAGTTACAGCAACAAATGTAGAAAGAATTACAGATTTAAAGGGAACGTTATGTCTGAGATGCTGCTCTGAAAGCATCAAGATATTGGTAGCCATTGGCTAGGTTTCAGTACTTTTACAGGGGAGAACTGAAGTGACTGTTTCATGCAAGTGAATTTCATTTATACTGTAAGTAGATTTTGGTGTTTTGGTTGTCTCATAATTATGTGGCTTACTAGGAATTTAATATTACAATGTGCCACCAGGAACTACTACTGATATTCAGTTCTGCATTTTAACTTTTTGTTCTAATTTTTATTTGTAGAAACATGCTTTATGCAAGTTTACATATCCCAAATATTGTTCATTCTGTAAAGGTTAATGAGGGCTTTCCTATGAACTAAATAATAATTGGACTTCTGCAATTTGCCACATGCCCATCTGGTCTTAATCTCAGGCAGTATATGGTGTTTGACAATGTATTCACGGGCCTAGTCTCTATCTATGAGTTCATTGATTTTATCATGTCACGGCCTCCAGTTCTTTGGGGATTTTTCTAAGCCGCAAAATTAGTCAGAAACTGAAAAGCAAATGTCAAGTTCACGTGCTGGTGGGTGCCTTCATCAAAACAATTCTGTTAATCAGTCCTCCCAAAAAGACCCAACAGAAAATCAGCATATTTGCAGATGACACCAAAATTGGGGATGTAGTGGAAAGGGAGAAAGACTATCAAAGTTTACAGCAGGATCTGAACTGAAAAATGGGCTGAGAAATGGCAGATGGAATTTAAGACAGCTAAGTGTGGTGTTGCACTTTGGGAGGACCAACCAGGGTAGGTGAGTGGTCGGGCTTTGAGGAGTGTGGTCGAGCAGAAGGATCTGGGAATCCAGGTCCATAATTCCTTGAAAGTAATTTCACAGATAGATAGGGTCATAAAGAAAGCTTTTTAAACTTTGGCCTTCATAAATCAATGTTTTGAGTACAGGAGATGGGATATTATGTTGAAATTGTATGAGATGTTGATGAGGCCCAATTTGGAGTATTCTGTGCAGTTCTGGTCACCTGCCAACAGGAAAGATGTAAATAACATTGAAAGAGTGCAGGGAACAGTTACAAGGATGTTGCTGGGACTTGAGGACCTGAGTTATTGGGAAAGGTTGAACAGGTTCAGATTTTATTCCCTGGAATGTTCACAGAAGATTGGGAGGAGATTTGATAGAGGTATATGAAATTATGAGGGGTATAGAAAGGGTAAGCGTAAACAGGGTTTTCACACTAATGTTTGGTGAGACTACTACTACAGGTCATGGGTTAAGGGTGAAAGGTGAAAAGTTTAAGGGGATCATGATCTCGAACTTCCTCACTCAGAAGGTGATGAGAGCGTGGAATGAGCTGCCAGCACAAGTGGGGATGTGGGGTCAGTTTCAAATTTAAGAGAAATTTGGATAGGTACATGGATGAGTACAGAGGTACAGAGTATGTTGGGCTAAGGTCCAGATGCAGGTTGACGGGACTGGGCAGGTTAATGGTTCAGCACAGGCTAGATGGGCCAAAGAGCCTGTTCTGGTCTGTGGTGTCCTATGACTCTATGATTCTTATTTGCTTCAAGATACAGATGACAAATTGTGGATTTAATGCACTTTCTATTTTTGCTCAAGTTCCAGCATTTGTGTTTTGTTTAGGAATCGGAATTATAAGTTCTAAGGAATTGTTGATTTAAGAGGATATGAACAGACACTTGATGTCAATGTAATAACGATGTAATCACCAAATGACCACTGCTCAAGACTTAATGACCATTGAGACTGATGTGGAAAATAGCCAAATCTCCATTGCTCTTCTTAAACACGAGATTCTGCAAATGCTGGAAATCTTGAGCACTGCAACATTTTGTATATTCTCCGTTGTTGTTGTTGTTGTTGTTGTGGATTGAACTTTTCCCATGAATATGAATATGATCTAATTTTGATAAGAGCAGTTGAGTATCCAAAAGGAAGTGGTGGATTAACCTTCCAAAGGGAGGAGAGCATGTCAAAGTTCTTATGTCAATATTTCTGGCCACACCCGAAGAGTCATTATAGTACATGTCTCAGAGTATCTTCATTTACTGAATTACTTTGTATGATGGTGATGTCATTCTTGTGCACATCAACAATTACTCACTCAACAGTCCAATGACATGTTGGTTAGAAGGTTAATTGGCGAATGTAAATTGTCCCACAATTAAGCTAGGGTGAAACGGGGGTTACTGGGCAGCGTGGCTCGAAGGGCTCGAAAGGCTCGAAAGGCCTGTTCCATGCTATAGCTCGAAACAAAATAAAATAAATAACTAAACACAGCAAAACCGAACAGTTTATTATTGACTACAGAAAGAAAAAGCCAAAGGTCCATGAGCCAGTAACTCAGGAGATGGAAAGGGTCAGTAGCTTTAAATTCTGAGGTGTCAACACATCAGAAGATCTATTCTGAGACCAGTACTTATGTGACATTACAAAAAAAAGACACGAGAGCATCTCTGCTAAGAATTTTGCATAGATTTGGCATGTTGCCAAAGACTTTGATGAACTTCCATAGATGCACAATGGGTAGTATCCCGACTGATTGCATCATGGCCTAGTATGGAAACACCAAAGGCCAGAAATGGAGAAGCCTATAGTAAGTGGAGGATACGGCGTAGTCAATCACAGGCAAAGCCCTCCCAGAACTGAATGCATTTGCATGGAACGCTGCCTCAAGAAAGCAGCATCCATTATCAAAGACCCCTCACTGCTCACTATCCAGGCTATGTCCTTCTCTCACTACTAACATTGTGCAGGAGGTACAAAGGCCTTAGGTTCCTGATGAAGGGTCTTGGCAATGAAATGCCGACAGTTCATTCGTTTGCACAGGTGCTGCCTGGCCTGCAGAGTTCCTCCTGCAGTTTGTGCAAGTTGCCTAGGTTTCATACCATCAGTTTCAGTGACAGTCATTACCCTACAACCATCATGGATAACTTCAGTCACCACAACTCCAAACTGATTCTACAGCCTACAGCCTTGCTTTCAAGTACTCTTTACAACTCAATTTCTCAGTATTATTTTTAACTATTTGCAGTTTGTCTTCTTTTGCATATTGGTGTTTGTTAGTCTTTGTTTATGTAGTTTGTCATAAAATTTCACTGTATTTTTTTCTCCCATAAATGACCACAAATAAATGTGTCTTAAGGTACTGTAACATACTGTATATGTTCTCTGATAGTAAGTATACTTTGAACTTTGATGAAGCCAATTTGGGATAACAATCATTCAACAATTGCATCATAATACTGATAGCTGCCACATAACTCAAGCCATGTTGTCTGTAGTTCGACTGAAGAATGGTGTAGTTTTCATTATTTAGAATTGTGGTTGTGACTAAGAACTGTGTTACCTTTTAAAGAGCTCCTCTCTAAATTTACAATTGGCCCATTCATTTTCAAGGTGCGGTTACAGCTGCACAAGAAACTCGTCACCATTAAAAAGAAAATTTGACATGTGCCCCAGTCTATGAACTCAAAAACCAACCCTCCACAGTTGATGTCTCACTTACAATGTACATATGTACAAGATGAACTTCTGCCACAAATCAAAGTTACTTCAACAATAAATCTTTTGCTATGACACCAGCAGAGCAAAGGCATCGTTGTTGCTTCACCACTCTGCACAATCCTGACTCAAAAATAAGATGGCTTAATTTCATCATTACTCGATCAATACCCTGGGATTCACTATCTTGTTATTCAACTGATGACGACTGTTCAATTGAAAAACAAAGACATGAATGCTTTTGGATCCTGGAATGTTTAAACCTTGAATTCCATGCTCCTGTATTAACATAAGACAAACAATATGTTTCATTTGCAAGATACACTTCAGACACTTGTCAAGGCAATGACCCTTTTGAACTATTCTGGCTGTATGAATAATATTCCCAAATCAGAGATATTTTATGATGTTAATGTCAGAAGTCAAGAATAAACATATAGATTAGTCTGATGGAATACAAAGAAGCAAATGTTAATGCATTTCTTGTTAAAATGTTAATTTCATTCCAGATCCACAAAATACAGTACAATTTTTTGAAGATACTAGATTTAAAGCAATAAGAGAGTCTGATTGTACAAATATTTCTTCCATGTCCTCTCTGTTATCAGAATATGCCAGTTTTCATAAAAGTTTTTAATTGCTGGGACGAATTTGCCATCTTCAGCCTCTCAGATCTTTTTCTTTTTTTTAAACTTTTTTTATTGCATTTTTAAATGGTTACAAAGTATGAAAAAACAATGTATATAACCCTTACCCCCTCCCCTTAACCCCTCCCCCCTAACTGCCCTATAGAAAAAAAAAAGAAAGAAAGAATGTTGTTGGAAGATCTCCACATGCTCCATGGAATTCGTAATAACTTTAATATGTATATTTATTTCTTTCCCCTAATAACCAATTGTTTCATCTTCAGAGCATCTATATATTTAATCCTGTCTTTTGTAAATAAGGGCTCCAAATTTTCAAAAATGTTTCATATTTATCTCTTAAATTATAAGTAATTTTTTCTAATGGAATACAACCATAGATTTCTTAAATGTTGATGATGAGACAAAAAAATCTTTATTAGCAAAGAGATCTTTAATTCAAAATAGACTTATTCCTTTCACAATGGACAATCAACTTTTATATAATTGGATTCAAAATGGGATTAGATATATAGGGAATTGTTTTGAAGGAGGTATATTAATGTCATTTGATCAATTAAAGAATAAATATAAAATATCAAACAACATTTTATTTTACTTTCAATTAAGGGCTTATTTAAGAGAAAAATTAGGTCAAACAATGTTATTGCCGAAATCTAATGAAATAGAAATTTTAATTCAAAAAGGAAATATCAAAAAATTTATATCTTGCATGTATAACTTGATTCAAAGTCAGATCTTTTTCTAGCCTCAAAACCAGAAAACAGGAGTTCTCAGTAGAAGTTAATGGTATGACTTCAGGAATATTCCATAAAATATAAGAATTCAGAAACTATCTTCATGATAAATAGCTTTATTTAATTTATTAATACACCTTATAGTAACAAGACCACTGTAAGTCTCCAAATGTCACTGCAGTGAAGATCACCCTACTCAAAGCAAGTTTAGGTATAGGATTATCTGGATCTTTAGGTTCCAGTTATTGAGCAGATTAACTCAATGTCTCCAATTCAACAAATAATGATACTTATACTCCTTTTTTACAGGATTATGTAAACTAAATGAAGCACCATAATCCATTCTCCACTGGTAGCCATGATTTCATCACACCATTTTCTTTCCAGAGCAAAAAGAGACATTTTCACATAAACAGTTTAAGAAAAATGAAATGCTGTACTTTTGATTGCCTGATGAATTCACTCTCAGTCTGGGGGAAAAAAAATTCTTCTCATTGGTGAGAAAGTTTTTCCTTTCACTTGCAACTACTTTTGTAAAATATAATAGAAAATACCAAAACAGATCTTAGAACAAAATGAACTAAATGAATTGTAAAATTATTAGTGAAATGAGCAAAACAGAGATTCTTTTGATTATTGGAATTAATAAATTGTTCATTTTCATTAAAAAAAATTCACATAGTATGTTAAACAGAAAATATATTCAAGAAGCTATTTTGTTTTCAAATGTACAAATAAATACCTTTTCAAAAAGTATTTTTCCAAATAGCTTCGGAATTCCCTGTGAGATGGGTAAACCCAGTGTTTATACACTGACATGCTCTGTTAATGAATTTGTGTTTTTAGCTGTTATTGCCTACTTTTCAGGTTATGCCCCTAGAGATTCTTTATTGTTGACTTTTTTGCTTTTAAATTTTAAGTTTTATTTTTCCTTCATTTTTTGCACATGTAAGCCAAGACTTCGTTCACAATATAAGTACTTACAAACAATGATGCAAAATTGAATTGAAATGACAGATTGATCAGTTATGGATAACTCCATCTCAATTTCATCAGGCCTACTTGCTAACTGAGACCATCAACGTATTGAGCAGTGAATCACACTGCATTAATTTTTCATTGACAGCCAACTCTGTGTATGTAGGATTGCAAAGGTCAAACAGTGATGTGTAACATCAAAATACACTCGGTGGCCACTTTATTAAATACAGGAGATACTGAACAAAGTGGCCACTGAGTGAATTTCTATAAGTTCACAGAGTTCACAGACAAGAGAAAATCTGCAGATGCTGGAAATCCAAGCAATACACACTAAATGCTGGAGGAACTCAGCGGGCCAGGCAGCATCTATGGAAAAGAGTACAATCAACGTTTCAGATGGAGACCCTTCACCAGGACTGGAGAAAAAAAGATGAGGAGTCAGAATAAGAAGGAAGGGGAGGAAGAAACAAAAGGTAATTGGTGAAACCAGAGGGTGGAGGGTGAAGTAAAGAACTGGAAAGGTGATTGGTGAGATACAGGGATGGAGAAGGGGGAATCTGATAGGAGAGAACAGAAGGCCATTGAATAAAGAAAAGGGGTAGAAGCACCAGATGGAGGTGATTGGCAGGTAGGAAGATAAAGTGAGAGAGGGAAATGGGAATGGGGACTGGTGAAGAGGGTGGGCATTACTGAAAGTTTGAGAAATCACTCTTCATGCCATCAGGTTGGAGGCCCACCCAGACGGAAAATAAGGTGTTGCTCCTCTAACCTGAGTGTGGCCTCATCCTGACAGTAGAGGAGGCCCTGGACTGACATGTTGGAATGGGAATGAGACGTGGAGTTGAAATGGGTGGCTTCCACCCAATGTAGATGATGCACCATCAATAACTCACGCTGAGATGTGAAGGCGAGATATCGGCTTTTATTGACTGGAAGAAGGAACAAGCAGTGAGTGACCACCATACTACATCCTGGAGACTCAGAGGCCGGGCTCAGGCCTTGATCGCCTTTATACAGGGGTCTGTGGGAGGAGCCACAGGAGCAGTCAGCAGGGGGCATGTCCAGACAGGCACATAGTTCACCACAGTAGATTTGGAGACCACTTCTCCAAGTAGCTTTGCTCCGTCTGTCGGAAAGAGCAGGATCTCCCAGCAGCTTCCTATTTTAACTCCACTTCCCATTCCCATTCCAACATGTCAGTCCAGGGCCTCCTCTACTGCTGCGATGAGGCCACACTCAGGTTGGAGAAACAACACTTTATATTCCGTCTGGGTAGCCTCCAACCTGATGGCATGAACATTAATTTCTCGAACTTCTGGTAAAGCCCCCCCACCACCACATCACCGTTCTCCAAACCCGTTTCCCACTCTCACCTTATCTCCTTACCTGTCCATCGCCTCCCTCTGGTGCACTTCCCCCCACTTTTTTCCATGGCCTTCTGTCCTCCCTTATCAGATTCTCCCTTCTCCAACCCTGTATCTCGTTCACCTATCAATTTCCCAGCTCTTTACTTCAATGCTCCCCTTCCCAGTTTCACCTCTCACCCTATGCTTCTTCCCTCCTCACCTTCTACTCTTTTTTTCTCCACTCCTGATGAAGATCCTGGACCAAAACATCGACTGTACTCTTTTCCATAGATGCTGCCAGGCCTGCAGAGTTCCTCCCGCATTTTCCGTGCGTTGCTCTTGGAGTTCTGCTGCTGTAGCCCATTCACTTCACGTTTCAATGTGCAATGCATTCAGAGATGCTCTTCTGCACACCACTGTTATAATGTGTGGTTATTTAAGTTACTATCAGCTTAAACCAATCTAGCCCCTCTGACCTCTGTCACTAACAAGGCATTTTTGCCCACAGAGTTGCTGCTCACTGAATGTTTTTTTCTTTTTTATACAATTCTCCATAAACCCTAAAGACTGGTGTGTGTAAAAACCCCAAGAGAGCAACAGTCTCTGAGATACTCAAACCACCCCATCTGGCACCAACAGTCATTCCATGATTAAAGTCACTTAGTTTCTTCCCCATTCTGATGTTTGATCTGAACAATAACTGAACCCTCATGATCATGTCTATATGCTTTTATACATTGAATAGCTGCCACATGATTGTCTGATTAGATATTTGTGTTGACAAGCAGGTATACAGGTGTACCTAATAAAGTGGCCACTGATTGTAAATAGATTTGCAGAGAATTTCCTTATTAAACATTTCATATTACAAAATTCAATCTGTGTATTCTTCAAGCACAAACAATTGTCCTGTATTTTCTGGGATATGATTAGGTGAAAAGGATTAGGTGATTAGGAAGTCCTGAAATGATATTATTTGGGGATGCTTTACAACGTCAGAACCTCAATAAATTATTTGACACCACAGACCCTTAATATTGTCCTGGACAACATAATTCTAGGATTGCCTCAAAAAATATAGAAAGTATTTATGAATGAATTATCAAATGATTGTTACACTTAAGTTTAGCATATCTCCAAAACTATTACTAAATGAAATTATTAAAAGTTTCAGATTGCTATCTGTATGGATGACGCTACACTTCGCATTCTAGACAAAATAAGCCAGGTATATTGATTTCATTTTGTTCTCCTTTTGTTGGCATTGCTGATGCCAACAACAAAAGCCAAATCTAGGGGAATTCAGGTTAAAGGAAACCTGCCTAATCCCATTGACCTTAGCTGCCTTGTTTATGAGATTTGAATTTTGTGTATCTGTTGCTGCCATTACGTTAATGGTATTGCTATGTCTGACAAACATTGCCAATTATTGTGCAAGGACGTTCAACATGTTTAAAGTTTGAGGAATCGTCTAAATACATAGATAGCTTATCTTCAGCTCCACAATCACTGTCTTTTCCAAATCAATAAAAGCAATGATACTTTGTCATCTCCCAATTCCATGCTAAAGTAAAAGTTTTACAAAGGACCTAGTTTCTCAATGATGGCTGCACAAGAGGGCAACCTCCAACCCGCAACCTCCAACCCCATCCCACATGCTTCTTTCTGATTATTTGACAGTTATAATTTGTGGTAGTGGATTGTGGCAATTTTCAGGTCCTGCAGATGGCAAAATGAGACACAATTATTTCAAATATTATGATTTGGAAGCTCAGTTGTCAAAAGTAGTTTCATCAATGTTGTTACAAATTAGATTTTAAAAGTTTTATAGATCTGGAACTCATGGGGCATGTGATGCGTACTCTAAACTGGTTTAAATGGCTACACGTTGCCATGCTTGCATGCAGCAAACTGACAGTACAATAATGAAGGTGAAACAAGCAAGGATGGGATGCTGAGGCTTTATAAGGCACTGGTGAGGCCTCATGTAGAGTATTATGAGGAGTTTTGGAGCCCTTATCTAAGGAAGGATGTGCTGACATTAGAGGGGATTCAAAGGTGGTTTATGGAATTGATTTCAGGATTGAAAGGCTTATCATATGAGGAGCATTTGATGGCTCTGGGCCTCTGCTCACTGGAATTCCAAAGAATGAGGGGAGATCTCATTGAATGTCGAAAGGTTTAGATAGAATGGATGTGGAGAGGATGTCACCTTTTGGCAGGGGATTCTAAGACCAGAGGACACAGCCTCAGAATAGAGGGACGTCCATTTAGAATGGAGATGAGGATGGATTTCTTTAGCCAGAGAGTGGTAAATCTGTGGAGTTCATTGCCACAGGTGGCTATGGAGGCCAAGGCAAAGGTTGATAGATACTGGATTAGTCAGAACATGAACGGATACAGGGAGAAGACAGGAGATTGGGGCTGAGAGGGAAAACGGATCAGCCATGATGAAATGGTGGAGGAGACCAGATAGGGCAAATGGCCGACTTCTGCTCCTGTATCTCATGGTCTTGTGGAAGCTTGTTGTTCCCAGAATTCAGTCAAATAAGTTTAAACTTATATTTTGTGTACTGCTCTTCCACATGTCAAATCTGGTCAGAAGGGCTTGGCTTTTGCTGTGCTCTGTTTGGGATCTCCTTATAGGATCTGTCACCAAAATCAGGAGATCACTTTGGCAAACAGAGGTTGGTAATTCAAAACTGGCACAATTCAAAGTACTTTACTCCATTTCAAAGCAGTTCCTCCTCATTGATGAAGGGATTAATAGTAACATTAGTAAATTTGCCGATGACACAAAGCTGGGTGGCAGTGCGAAATGTCAGGAAGATGTTATGAGAATGCAGGGTGACTTGGACAGGTTGGGTGAGTGGGCAAATGTATGGCAGATGCAGTTTAACGTGGATAAATGTGAGGTTATCCACTTTGGTGGCAAGAACAAGAAGGCAGATTACTATCTAAATGGAGTCAAGTTAGGAAAAGGGGAAGTACAATGCTTGCTTACAAAGGTGTTCTTGTACATCAGTCAATGAAAGCAAGCATGCAGGTACAGCAGACAATGAAGAAAGCTAATAGCATGCTGGCTTTTATAACAAGAGGAATTGAGTATAAGAGTAAAGAGGTCCTTCTGCAGCTGTACAGGGCCCTGGTGAGACCCCACCTGGAGTATTGTGTGCAGTTTTGGTCTTCAAATTTGAGGAAGGACATTCTTGCTATTGAGGGAGTGCAGTGTAGGTTCACAAGGTTAATTCCCAGAATGGCGGGACTGTCATATGTTGAAAGATTCGAGCGACTGGGCTTGTATACACTAGAATTTAGAAGGATAAGAGGGGATCTGATTGAAACATATAAAATTATTAAGGGATTGGACACGCTGGAGGCAGGAAGCATGTTCCCGCTGATGGGTGAGTCCAGAACTAAAGGCCACAGTTTAAGAATAAGGGGTAGGCCATTTAGAACAGAGATGCGGAAAAACTTTTTCACCCAGAGAGTGGTGGATATGTGGAATGTTCTGCCCCAGAAGGCAGTGGAGGGCAAGTCTCTGGATGCATTCAAGAGAGAGTTAGATAGAGCTCTTATAGATAGTGGGGTCAAGGGATATGGGGAGAGGGCAGGAACAGGGTACTGATTGTGTATGATCGGCCGTAATCACAGTGAATGGCGGCGCTGGCTAGAAGGGCCGAATGGCCTACTCCTGTACCTACTGTCTATTGTCATTATTTCCAGTTTGGGCAAAGTAAAATTCAATTGTATCCAGCGAGGGAGATCTGATTGACCACCTCGCAGAAAGTCCAACAATTCACACATTAGATATACTACTCACAATAAAGTTTTATTAGTACTTACATGGCTACATAGATTTGTACATAAAGTGTCACAGCTAAATTTGTACATTTTTGCTTTGAAGAAGTTATCATAATTCTTGCTTGTTGTTTTGTTTATATTTCTCTCAATGATTACAAGTGTTTAATGGAGATTTATCGATTGATATTTACATGATTTAATTAGTAACTGTTGCCTGTGTTATGAAAAGAGTTCAGGGACAGGGTATGTCATCTATCTGTTGTATTGGCTCAATTTATTTGCCTCCAACCATTAGTTCTTGCAGTACCTCACACCTCGTTATCGCCCACTTCTTGCACAATTTTGTTCCAACTACAGCTGCAGGAAGGATTATTGCCCAGATATTCAAACACAGAAAACTGCATTTCTCAATATTTTCAAACTGAAACTCCACTTTTCCAGAAGTGAAACATAATCATATTGTGTCACTCCAGAACTTTGTCCGGGAAATTCCATCCTTGATTTATCCCTGTCTGGCCGATATAATTTCTGCAGCAATCACTTCTGAGGTGACATAATTCCTGATGCTATCCTTTTAACTCTGCCATGGATGGTCCCAAGTTCAGCTCTGAAAGGAGGGTTAGGCATGGCACTAGCAACCCCATTTTGTTAAAACCCAGAGTCACAGAAATGGCAACAGAAGCTGGGAGAGGAGGGATGTTCAAGGATGGGCTCCACCTGAGGACAGATAGAAGGACTGGTCCAGGACAGAGGACTCCTGCAAGCAGCCTACGCCCCAGTAGGGCTGATGGGCTTAAGAAGAAGACCCTTCTTTTAGAGAATTGTGAGGAAATTCTCCAGGAAGTGACTAACATTTGGGCACTTTAGGCCAACTACATCTACAGAATGCACTAAACCAGTTTGTGTAAACTAAGACCCTTACTTTCTGTCTCAATGTCTACCTGCATGACACTGGGAAATAGTAGTTATTGCAAATTAAAAATAAATAGTAGTTTACAGTATTGAACAAAGGAGAAAGCTTACAATGGGAAGCAGCATTTTTGTTGATGTCTAATTATAGTCAGACAACCGGTCACACCCAATTAAGCACAGACTACAGAAGTGTGTAACAGGGGAACAGGACCTACCACCAACTATGATGCGGATGCAAACAAATAGCCCATATTATGGAACACTACAGCACAATACAGCAGGGTCTTTGGCCCACGATGCTGTTCCAACCTTTTAATCTACTCTAAAATTAATCTAACCCCTCCTCCCTGTGTAGCCCCCCATTTTTCAATCATCCATGTGCCCAATTAAGAATTTCTCAAATGCCCCAATGCACCTTCCTCTACTTCCATCCCTGGCAGGGAGTTCCACACACCCACTGCTCTTTGTGTTAAAAAATTACCTCTGACATCCCCTCTATACTTACTTCCATGTCCCATGGTATTAGTCATTTCTATCCTGGGAAAAAGTCGCTGGCTATCCATTCTATCTATGTCTATTATCATCTTCTACCCCTCTGTCAAGTCACCACTCATCCTCTTTCACTGCAAAGGGAAAAGCCCTAGCTCCCTCAGCCTACCCTCATAAGACATGCTCTCTAATCCAGGCTGTGTCTCAATGCATCTCCTATGCACCCTCTCTAAAGCTTCCTCATCCGTAATGTAAAGAGTTATCACTCTGTTTTCTGCCTGCCCATGTGTCAGAATCAGAAACAGATTTATTCTCACCTCTTACATGTTGCCATCATATCTGTTTTTACCACTTCCTCTGGCAGAATATCAATATACCTCCCTGATATCAGCATCATTCTACTCTGAAATTTTTGTACCAATTACATATGGCACTTGGTGTGGTCTGGGTGGTGGGGTGAAGATGATTCTCTACCAAAGGAGGTGTACGGCACTCCTTCCCTCCGCTAGCCTGCAGGTCTCCCTTGGGCGAGGTGTAGCCCCCTGATCAGGGTCACGAGAAGTCATGGGTGCAGAGGGTGGATGGTCATACAAGCAGCTGGTGCATATCACAAATCCCAGCAATGCAACCAATCTCTGAAGAGTATTGATAATGGCTGGGATCACCCATCTTGTAAACACACTGCCCAAAAGAGGGCAAACTACTTCTGCAGAAAAATTTGCCAATAACAGTCTTGATCATGAGACCATGATTGCCTGCATCAAATAACACGGCACATAATGATGATGACTTGGCATGGTCACCAGGTGCGAGTGTGCAAGTGTTCAGTATTTAGATTGAGAGCTTCACTAACATTCACCATACCTCAGTATTTATTTCTCTATGATAATGGGTGATTCAAGTGAACAACCAGGACACTTAAAGCTTATTATGAGAGAAACGTCTTTGTTGTATCTTGCTTCCAGTGAAGCAAACAGGATCTGTCTAGTCCCTTCTGGAATCTTTTGTACCAACAGCATACAGAGCAGTAGGTCATATGCTACTTTCCTTAAAACCATATACAACCAATATTACATCAACCAGACTTCGAACACTTACCTTTGATCCTGTAACTCCGCTCCCAACACAGCTATGTCCCCCTCCCCACTCCTCACCAATGGCTCAGGCATTGATCCATTAATCTTGCCCCGACTATGCAATCTTACTCCTGGTTGGTGTGCCCCATCTTGGTTATAAGCCCTTTACTTTACTTCCAATACCCACCCACCCCCATGCCAAAGCCCATGAAGACCTCAGACTCCATTAACAAATAGAGTTGCCAGTTCTCCACTTGGATGCCTCTCCTGGGGTTTGCTGCACCATTGCTGAGCAGTCAGAGGAGAGTATGAGGGGTGCAGATTGAGGTTACCAGGGAAGGGTATCATGTTGGAAAAAGCCATGGATGGGTAATTTGGGAGGTTAAAGTGTGGATCAGGACACTGGAGGGCCCCACTTAGCTGTTGTACAGTGAAGTGGTCGGGTTAGGAGTTTTCATGTGTTGGTGGAGTGTACAAATACAGTACATAGGTACCATAGCATCCAAACCCATCATCAAGCTCTACACCCACCAGTATTATATAGTGATGGACCCGTGTCCTCTGGTACTGTCCCTCAGTGTTACAATGACAGACCTTGCCCACCAAAACTGTACACCAGTGCCACTCAATACCTTACCTGTTTCCACTACTATTCAACCCCAGTCTTATAAATGACAGACATATGTCCATTACTACAGTGTTACAGTATGCTCCAGTAATGTCGTCTTATCAGAGTGGCAGGCACAAGCCTGACATTATATAAAATTCCTATTTATAACAGAAGACCTATGCTTGTCTTTATAGTAGATAGATCTAGAGTTGGATGTGGACTTAAACCCTGAAGGTGAGATCTAATAAGGTCCCTGGGACTCTGTTGCCTGTGTCTCCAGTGCCCAGCTTAGCAGAGTAACCTGTTCTAATTTATTTCGGAAGCCCACTTCCAGCCTCGTTAAATCCTGTCAACAAGAGGATCTTGGGTGACAGCGGAGGAAGTTCACTCATACAACTCAGTACAGCAGCCAGCATAATCAAAGAAGCCACCCACCACAGACATTCTCTCGTCACCCATCGGGCAGAAGATAAAAAAGCCTAAGAGTACGTACAAGCAGGCTCAATGACACTGTTATCAGACTCTTAAATGGGCCTCTTGTATGATAAGATGGACCCTTGGCATCACAGTCTGTCTCATGCATTTTATCATTCACTGCTCTGTACTTTCTCCGTAGCTCTTATTCTTTAATTCAGCATTGTTATTGTTTTACCTTTATCTAGCTCAATGCACGGCGTAGTGAGTCGACTTGTATAAAAAGTATACATGACAAGCTTTTCACTGCATCTTGGCAAACGTGACGGTAACAAACCAACGTGAATACCTCAGGTGTTCACATGCTTCCTCCAGGCGACCGATCCTGGACTCCACACAATCTGCCCACTGATACCACCGGCCAATCCTTTACCGGACTATCAGCCGTGAACGTGGTGCGGACTGACCCACTCTGAGGGTCATAGTATTTTTGCTCCATGCTGAACCAAAGAAGACAAGGTATCACCACACTGCAGGATATATTCATGAGTCCAGTTTGAGAGGGACACACTACCTTTTCACCCTGAGCACTACCTCCCGCTCTGGTGTCATGGCCAGATCCATGTGGGGGCACAGCCATGCCCAACATTGACAACATCTTCAAAAGCTGGTGCCTCAGGAAGACGTCGTCCGTCATTAAGGACCCTCACCATCCCCCCCTTCCCATTACTATCATAAGGGAGGAAGTACAGGAGCCTGAGGACACACACTCGATGTTTTAGGAACAGCTTCTTCCTCTCCACCATCAGATTTCAGGAAGATCTATGAATTTATGAGCAGGACCTCATTAATCCTCTTTTGCACTATTTATTTATTTACGATTGCAAATTGTAGTAATTTGTTATGCCTGCGCTGCTGCCAGAAAACAACAATTTTCGGGACAGGTGTCAGTGCCGATAAACCTGATTCTGATTCCTGAGAGTTCCCGGAGAATAGTTCCATAGCCCATTTATCTGCCTTCCATTGCTATCTAGTCAAATCTCCGAATGTTAATGATCTTAACTGCTTCAGTAATTCAAATTGCACAATAAAAGATCCAGACATTTTGTGTAAAAGGGATTCATTTATTTTAAGTGGATTTAATGCACTGTTTTCCTTTGTATCTCATCGATTTATGGTTCACAGTGAATCACAGATGCTGCAAGAAGTAACAAACAGTGCGTACATGTCTGTCTTCAGCTGACCTTTTGTACCCATCTGTTTTGTTGTTGAAAACATCATTTCGAAGAGCATCGTATGTAAAAACAAAAGCGTGAAGGTTTTCACCATATCATCGGTCAGCAACAGCGGCTTGATAGAGAACATCACAATATTGACACTAACAACTCTTCAAAACTGATTTTTAAACTATTAATTTGAGATTACGTATCTCGCAGAATTTATTTGCCTATTACATACACCTTGCAGCACTACCATGCTCACCTACAACCTGAAAGAACATGGATACGTTGCATAATTCATGTGATTCCTGAAATTGAAGAGTACAGGTTTACACCAAACTATCCAAAACAGAGGTTGTTTTTACATTTGCAACTGATAGGATTAAATATTTATTTTATTGATATCCATTCAGACATAAAACAATATATTGCTCAGGAAATCCAGCTATGGCTTCCTCTATACCCATCTCCAAGTGGATTGTTTATCTGATTCTATAAAGATCTATTCTTGCTTTGTACTAACCTCTCTCTCCCTCACACTGCGTGCTGTTGAGCCTCAGAACAAGGCTGGATCCTGATCCAATGCAGTTTTAAACCATTGTTGTAGGTTACCGGAATCATAATGGGAATATCATTATCTTTGGTACTGGGTGCTAGCAACAAACAAGAACGACTGTGGGAACTGAAGGATACACACAAAATGCTGGAGGAACTCAGCAGGTCAGGCAGCATTCTCTGCCAAGGAATAAACAGTTAAGGTTTCGGGCTAAGAACCTTCACCCAGTGCCTGCAGAAACTTTTATGTTTTTGAAAAGAAGGAGTTGTCCAAAGAAAGTAGGAACAGAAACCAAATTCTGCATTGAAGAGAGATTCAGTGGTCATAGGGGATAAGAGAGAAATATTTTGGGAATCTTGAGATTTGAGAATCTTGCCCTTTGATGCAAGACTATGCGCATTTGGCCCATATTCCTTGGAGCCTGATAGCTTGCAATGCTTTCACATTGAAATACATGTTAATTATTTAGAAATAAAGCAAGGAACAGACCCTTCCGTCCCAACAGGCTGCACTTCTCAATGATACACCTACTTAACCCTAGCCTAATCACAGGAAAATTTACAATGACCAGTTATCCTACTAACCAGACTGTAGGAGGAAACCAGAGTACTTGAAGAAAGCCCACGTGAAGAACATACACATTTTCTTGTAGAGGATGCCGAAATTGAACTCCAAACTGTGATGCCCCAGGTTGTAATACTGTTGCGCGAGGAGGGTGCAGCATTCTTTCCCAAAGAGGGAACTCTAGAAATAAGGAGGATACTCTCAAGAGCATACTACATCCACTTCCTTAAGACCATAAGGTATAGGAACAGAGTTAGGCCACTTGGCCCATCGTTTCTGCTCCACCATTTCATCATGGTTGATCCATTTCGCTCTCAGCCCCAAATTCCTGCCATCTCCCCATACCCCTTCAACCAAGAATCTATCAACCTCTGCCTTAAGTATACCCAATGACTCCATAGCTGCCTGCAGCAACAAATTCCATAGATTCACCACTCTGGCTAAAGAAATTGCTCCTCATCTCCCTTCTGAATCAACATCTCACTATTCTGAAGCTGCGTCCTCTGGTCTTAGACTCCCTCACCATAGGAAACATCTTCTCCAAATCTACTCTATCAAGGCCTTTCAACATTCAATAGGTTTTAATGAGATCCCTCCCCAATCTTCTGAATTCTGAAATGTTCCTCATTTGTTAAGCCTTTCAATCCTGGAATCATTTTCATGAACCTCCTTTGAACACTCTCCAACATAAGCACATTTTTTCTTAGATAAGGGCCCGAAAACTGCTCACAAAACTCCAAGTGAGGCTTCATCAGTGCCTTATAAAGCCTTAACATTGCATGCTTGCTTTTATATTCTAATCCTCTCGAAATGAGTGTTAGCATAACATTTACCTTCCTCATCACCACCTCAGCCTGCAAATTAACCTATAGGGAATTCTGCACAAGGACTCCCAACTCCCTTTGCACCTCAGATTTTTTGAATTTTCTCTCCATTTAGAAAATCGTCTATGCTTTTATTCTTTCTACCAAAGTGCATGACGATACACTTCTGGACACTCTATTCCATCTATTACTTATTTGGCGATTCTCCTAATCTGTTTAAGTTCTTCTGTAGCTTCTCTGCTTCCTCAATAGCACCTGCTCCCCCACCTATCTTCATATCATGTGCAAACTTGGCCATCAATTCCTTCATCCAAATCATTGACATATAATGTAAAAAGAAGCGGTCCCAACACAGACCCCTGTGGGATACCACTAGCCCCTAGCAGCAAACCAGAAAAGCTTCTTTCTGCCACTCTTTACCTCCTGCCAATCAGCCACTGATGTATCCATGCTAGAATCTTTCCTGAAATACCATGGGCACTTATCTTGTTAAGCAGTCTCATGTGTGGAACCTTGACAGAGACCTTCTGAAAATCCACATGCACACATTTTGAACCAAAAATAGTGGAATATGAATGGAAACATAAACTCACAGGTAATGACAGGGAAATTACAGACAATTTTGTCGGTATGTGATGTCAGTATTATCTGTGTGACTATAATATAAAAGTTATTTACCCAAGGCTTAATCAGAAAGTGGAATTCACAATCTCAAGGAGTGTTTGAGACAAGTAGCATAGATTCAGTTCTGGGCAAGTTAGATAAGAACTGATAGGAGAAGAGAAGATTTACACTGAGAAACTTCAATAAACTAGGCTGGAAAGACGTTTGTATGAAGACTAAACATCCAGTTTAAGTGCTGAAAATTAACCATTTGTGCTCTCTGGAGTAAAGATGAAATTCCATGAATACAAGGAACCATCAATTACCAGAAAATGCCATGATCCCACAATAAGCTGTAAAACAAGTGCCAGGAAAAAGGAGAATGAAGAGAGAATTACACCAGTTCATATAAATAGATACAGCAACTAAATGGAGAGCACAACAGGCTGGTTGAAAGTAATTCAGGGAATTAAAGCATGGAGAGCAAATGATAACACTGTTGAAGACAAAAAGCAAATTTTGTCATGTAAAATGTGTGGATTTGGTAGATTTTCTGACATTGGGTAAGAAATACCTTGATAACTTTTGATCCTGGTTAGGCAAAAACATTACACAAAATACTATATGCTGTATTTTCAGATCTTTGGCTAGGTTTTGTGGATTTAATATTTCAGTAATATTTAAATAATATTATAAGTATATTGTTTGAGTAGTCATTCTTGTTGATTTAAATAATTCATTACAGCTTATATGTAACAGTGCATGAGTGGCATGCATCATGACGCCACTACGTCATAAGGGTGCACCTCGCTTAAAGTAAAAGCTAATGTACATGAGTTATCACCTGGCTCTGAGCTTTTATCTCAATTAGCTTTATGTTTCAAGTTACAAAACATAACAGTGGTATTGGGGTATTTTTAAAACAAACCTGAAATGACTACCTATTTGATGATGTGCTATGTGACGTTCAAGTTAAAATAAAACAAGCAGCAAAACTTTTGAGTGAAAAAAATACACACAAATATGTTTGCTTCTTTTCAAGGGGAAGAGAAAAGTGTTTGAGGTTAAAAAAAAACGGCAGAACATGGACAAATTCATGGATACGTAAACAATTAGTGCAGGGTGATAATAATCATAAATAGAAAAAGCAGAAAAGGCTGGCTACATCAGAAAGATAGACACATACAATCACATAAAAGATAACTGGATATTATATACTGAACAAATTGTCCAATAATAGCCAATGAAAAGCGAGTGCCAGTTTTGTAGAGTACATTGTTCTTAAAGACATACAGGTTATTTAGAGGTTTGACTGCCCCAATCAAACCAGCCAAAATGAGCTTTGCTAATATCATGAAAGTAATACAGGAGCATTTAGAACCGAGAGCATTGTTAATTGGAGAACACTTTAGGTTTCACGAGCAGAATCAAAAGGAAGGGGAGTCCATTTCAGCATATGTAGCTGAAATTGTCGAAGCATTGTTGGTTTGGTAATGGGCTTAACAATGTACTGAGAGATAATTTAGTTTGTGGCATCTTACAAGAAAGCATTCAAAAGGATCTGTGATGACTTTAAGCTAACCATCAACCCAGTACTGAAAGTAGATCTGCTCCAAAATCTCAAGATAATGTTAAAAAGATTAGACTGTGGGCTCAGGTCACAATGCAACAAGTGTGAATTCTTTAAACCAAGTGTCACTGAAGGCTGATTTATACTTGTGCGTCGCATCTACGCCGTAGGTACTGCGTACCGTACACCGTACCCTATGCCATAGGGTGATGCACATCTCCCCAAAAAAGTAACTCATGTGTCGCCATGTCTGTACACTGATGTGAAATAGATGAACCAAATCTTCAAGTCTACCTGCCAACATGCGAAAATGTTGGAAATGCATTTCTTCGTCCACGTCTCTCACGAAGAAACTCAACACAGTGGCATAGAAACCCCACCGCCAACCTGTGTTTTGGTGCAAACTAATGCATGCTCGCTACGGCGTAGAGTGATGCAGAAGTGAAAATCAGGACTATGGTGTAGGCTGCAGCATAGCCCGTAAGCACAAGTATAAATCAGCCTTTACTGTGGTCACACCCTTGACGCCCATCAGACAAATGTGCTGAGAAAATTCAAGCAGCAGTTGAAGCCCCAAGGCCAAAGGCCATGTACAGTTAAGGCCCTTTTTAGGATTTGACAACTACTTTGTCTTTGCCAAACATGGCTAATGTGCTCAACCTCTTGAATTCATGACTACAGATCAGTCAGAAATGGCAAAGGACTAAGCAGTGTGAGGTGGCTTTCCAAAAAACAAAGAAGATGGTGATATCAGGCACCATACTCATACATTAAGACTGACATCGTCCAGTGAAGCTTGCCTGTGGTACCCCGCTTTACACTATAGGTGCATTCATGTCACATGTTCTGAGTGATGTAAGTGAACACCCCACGGACTTTGCATCATGTTCCCTTACCACTGCAGAGAAAAATTATGCATAGATGGATAGTGTGGCCTTGAGTCTGGTTTGGGGTGTAAAACATTTCAAAGAGTACTTGTATGGGGGAGAGTTTACCCTCATTGTTGATCATCAACCATGAGAGTCTATTTTCAATGCACAGAAGGGTGTTCCACTAACAGCAGTAGCAAAACTACAGAAAAGGGCTCTGTTTCTTGGAGGACACAGATACAAGAGGAGAAATAGTCATGAAAATGCTGATGGATTGTCCCATTTATCATAGGAATAAGAAATAACTAAAATATGTATAAAAGAGGACACTCTTGACATATTCTCCCTAATGCAAATCGAAAGTCTCCCTATTACAACAGAGATAATCCAAAGGGAAACCAGAAAAGACCCCACACTATCTCAGATCTACCCAAAATGGCTGCAGATATCCCAGTTCTCCCATTTTTACCAGCAACATAATGAAGTTGCCCGTGACAAAGGTTGTCTTATATGGCGATTGAGAGTCATTGTACCATCCAAGCTGAGAACAAAAGTATTTGAGGAGCTACATGTTGATCCATCTAGACATGGTCAAAATGAAAGTGCTGGCTCAAAGTTTTGTCTGATGGCTTGGGATAGTCCTGCAGATCGAGCAATGTTTGGGATGCCAACACATCCAGAAGATGCCAAGAACAGCACCTCTCCATCCCTGGGAATGGCCTGCATTGCCCTGACAGAGGATTCATGCGGATTTTGCCAGACCATTCATGGGCACAAATTTCTTGGCAGTAGTGGATGCAGCTACAAAGTGGCCAGAGGTGGTCTCAGTACAACCTCTCACACTGCTGATGTGTTGAGAGGATTCTTCTCAAGGACTGGTGTTCCAGAACACTTAGTCAGTGACAATGGACCACTGCTTGATGTGGAACCATTTCAGTCATTCCTCAAAATGAATGGAATAAGACATAATACATCTTCACCATGCCACCCAACTACAAATAGTTTGTTGGAAAGGGTTATCCAGGGTCCAAAGAATGCACTGCGAGCAATGCCAGCAGAACACACTAAACTGGAAGCTTGCCAATTTCCTCCTTGCATATCACAACACAGCACACTCCACAGCCAATATCTCAACCTGCTATGCCATTCATGGGTTGCCCCCCATGCTAACACTTCGATCTCCTCACCCAGACAGGAGTATGCTGGACAAACAGCTGAGACAAATTGAAGGCTCCTTAACAAAGGAGGTTCGATGCTTCACCACTGGACAAGCAGTGGAACTACAGAGTTGATCAAAAGTGAGTACTCAGGAAGATTAAGGACGGAACTGGACTACTCTCCTCTGCAGTGGAAATTGAGTCTGATGACACATCAATCAATTCAGGAGAGCAGAGGTAATTGTTAGATAAGAAAAATGGCCAGAGCTGTCAGAACCACTTGCTGCAGTTCCAGAGTCAACTCCTCCAACCACCATGGAGGAGGTCCCAGAACCTGAGACTGTTTCACAGCCACAAGTCTTATCTGCCAGTCGGAGTGATCCCCCTTGTCTGGAAAGGTGTTATCCCACAAAAGTAAGAAATCCTCCACAGCAATTAAGTCTCTAAGCATGAAAGGGACAATTAGAAATTTTGCTATGCTGTGGATGTCTATATAGCTGTTGAATTATATCATATACTGTATGTATGTTTGAGGTGCATTCCAAATTTAGATGGAGTTTATAGCTAAGGGGGAGTGTCGTGCATTTAATATTTCAGTAATATTTGAGTAACCTTGTATATATATATATTGTTTGAGTAAGCATTCTTGTTCATTTAATTAATTCATTATGTGGGATATGTGAAATTTCATACATCATCTTGCCACCATGTCATAAGAACGCACCTCACTTAAAATTTTAAAAAAGCACATACATGAGTTCTCTCCCAGCTCCCTGATTTTATTTCAATTAATCTTATGATTGGAGTTACAAAACATAACATTCACCACAAGCCCTCAAAATATTTATATTCATAAAGATTAGGAAGCACATTAGAAAACATTGCTCACCCTTCCCAGACAGATAAATGAACTGCTGATTACTGTATGTCAAGCTGACATTGGATGTGCCATGGAACATATCGGTCTCATTCATTAATAAGGCATCAGGGAGCAAAGTGAACTTAAAGTGAAGCTGCAACCTTGCATTGATGTAACTTTAGGATCTCCTTGCTGCCAAAATGCTGCAATGTGTTGGTAACAAAATGTCATGCCTCTGGCAGGTCTGTAGCTGCATGTTTTCCTAAACAGTATTGCAATTGTTACTACAACGTTCTACAGCGTTTGCACTCAGTGCACTGATGTCCATTTTGACCAGGCATACCACAATGTCATACAGGTTTGGAGTGACACAGTTGAGAAAAAGGCAAAGGCCCCCATCGGGCCACCTGCGGTAAACATCTACATCAGAATCAGATCTATTATCACTGGCATGTGATGTGAGATTTATTGTTTTGTGGCAATAGTACAATGCAAAACATTTTAAATTACTATAAGTTACAATAATAAATAAGTGTTGCAGAAGAGGAATAGTGAGGTAGAGTTCATGGCTTCATAAACTGTTAAGAAATCTGATGGTGGAGGATCTATAAATTCTCTAGTGCCGCTACTGTTGGCAGAATCTCGGATAGTGACAAGGAATGAGATAGATTGACTGATTGAGGGGTGTCGTAATGTTAGCAAAACCAAGGAATTGATTGTGGACTTCAGGAAGGGAAACTTGGGCGTAAACACATCTGTCCTCATTGAGGACTTAGCAGTGGATACGATGGGCTGCTTCAAGTTCCTGGCTGTCAGCATCTTAGAGGATCTGTCCTGGGCCCAGCACATTGATGCTAACACAAAGAAGGCACACCAGTGGTTCTTCATTAGGAATTTGAGGTGGCTTAGTACACCACTGAAGACTCTTGAAAATTTCTACAAGTGTTTGGTAAAGTATATTCTTACTGGCTGCATCACCACCTGATAAGGAGGCTCCAATTCACAGGATCAGAAGAAGCTGCAGAGGATTATAGGCTCAGCCAGCTCCATTACAGGCACAACTCTCTCTACCATCAATGACATTTTCATGGAGGCAGCGTCCATTATTAAGGACCCTCACATCCAGGGCATGCCCTCTTCTCATTACTACCACTAGAAAGGAGCTACATGAACTTGAAGATGCACACTCAATGATTCAGAAACAGTTTCTTTCCCTCAACCACCAATTTCTGAATGGCCCAGGAATACTACCTCATTAGTCGTCTTTTGCACCATTTCAGTAAATTCCAAGACCTAGGCCTCAATAGCTCTTTGTGCAATTGGATCCTGGATTTCCTCACTGGTAGACCCTGATCAGTCCAGATTGACAAAAACATCTCCTCCACAATCTCCATCAGCACAAGAGCACCACAGGGATGTGTGCTTAGCCCCCTGCTCTACTCGCTTTACACCTATGACTGTGTGGCTCAGTACAGCTCCAATGCCATGTTCAAGTTTTTTGACGACACCACTGTTGTGGGCTGGATCAAAGGGGTGATGGATCAGCATACAGGAAGGAGGCCGAAAATTTGGCTGAGTGGTGTAATAACAACAATCCCTCACTCAATGTCAATAAGACCCAGGAACTGATTGTAGACTTCAGGAGAGGGAAACCAGAGGTCCATGAGCCAATGATCATCAGAGGATCAGAGGTGAAGAGGGTCAGTAACTTTAAGTTCACTATCTCAGATGACCTGTCCTGAACTCATCATATAAATATAATTGTGAAGAAAGCACAACAGTCCTCTTTTTCTTGAGCATCCTGCAGAGATTCAGCATGTCATCAAAAACCTTGACATACTTCTATAAATGTGTGGTGGAAAGTGGGCTAACTAGCTGCATTAAGGCCTGGTATAGGAATATTAATGCCTTTGAGCTGAAAAGTCCTATGAAAGCTAATGGATTTGACCCTGTACATCATGAATAAAACCTGCCCAACCATTGAGCATGTCTACATGAAACATTGCTGTAGGAAAGCAGCATCCATCATCAAAGATCCTCACTACCCAGACCATGCCCATTTCTTACTACTCCCATCAGATAGAAGGTACAAGTGCCTCAGGACTTACACTTACACTTCAAGAGCAGTTACCACCCTCAATCATCAAGCTGCTGAACAAAAGGTGATAACTACACTCATTTGAGGACTCTCTTATCTTGTTATTTCATGCTTGTTATTCATTGCTATTTATTTATATCTGCATTTGCACAGTTTGTTGTCCATTAATTCTGGTTATAGTTTCTGTTTTATAGATTTGCTAAGTATGCCCGCAGAAAAAGAATCTCAGGGTTGTATGTGATTACATGTATGTACAATGATCATAAACATTTCTTTAAACTCTAGTCTTGTAACTGATATTAATTTTTATGTCTTGCACAGTACTACTGTCACAAGGCAACAACATATGCCAATGATAATAAACCTGGTTCTGCTTCAGAACTTGCCAGCCTGGACTAATTTTTTTGGATGGGGAGGCAGCTGGAGCTCCCGGAGGGAACCTACACTGTCACAGGGAGAACAAACGAACTCCATGTGGAAAGTACTGGAGGTCAGAATGGAACCTGGGTCTCTGGATCATTGAGGCAGAGCTCTACTAGTTCCGCGACTTGGTTGTTCATATGATGTGGTTATGGCAAAGCCAATATCAATCGTCATTAACAAGGGAAAGTCTGCAGATGCTGAAAATTCAGAGCAAAGCACACAAGATGCTAGAGGAACTCAACAGGTCAGCCAGCAACTATGTCAACGTTTCAGACCGAGACCCTTCTTCGGGATTTCACAGTTGTCACTGTTTGCTACACTTTAGCATGTATCACATATCACCAAAGCTTCAAGGGGCTGCACTTGTTGTACTACCCTAAATGCCCCAACAGAGTGCTTGCTAAGCCATTTTGGAAGGGGAAGAATAAGTTAGCCCCATGCCTTGGGCCAGGTTTCTTACCATGAAGATTATCAGTGAATCAGAAGGCAATATATAACAGCTTGATAGTTTCAAGGTCTGATACAAGCTTACAATTCCAGATGCACGTAATTCCTTGAATTTAAATTTCCTATCTGTGGTAATAGAATTTGATCTCCTATCCCCCAGATCACTAGTCTCTAGGTATCATCCCATAACCTAACCGCAATGGTACTATTTTCATTAATTTTATGCCTTCTGATCTGTTCAGCTTCACAAACTACATGGTTCTAACAGGAGGATGCTGGAAGGAGACCGTAAAAGTGAAAGAGAGGAATTGTAAATGCCTGTCAAATTTTAGCCAACATCGTCGAACTTCAGTGATCAAATCAACACTTAAAAGTGGTCATGACTGCAAGCAAGTTTTATACAGTTCCTATAAAGGTCTATGTACACATATTCTGACTGATATCTCCAGCATGTCTGATGAGCACATGCCCCTTAATGCTTAATGCAGCTAAAGCCTGGTATCTTATTTCAGCTGTTGTTTATGGGCAACCAATCACAGCTTGCATTTCACCCAGGAAACAGTACAAGGGATTCCAGTTTACTGGGCCATCGGTTAACCGGGGCAGCCTCCTATTTGGGACAGCTTTTAAAGAACAAAATCTAACCAAGAAAGTAGCCGGGATTCCCTTCATTTATTTGGGACACTGTGCTGAACAGTTTCTAACTAGCATCTGTCACCTGCACTTGCTTAGCTGTTAGACACTACATCGTGCTTCAAATGGACAGGTTTTAAATAAGTCACATCAGTTGTGTGTGCTTGTCTTCGAAAAGCAGCAGTTTTTGACACTGATAGTTGGCGAGAAATAGTCAGGAGGGCACGTCAGGACTGTTTTGCCCGCTGCGGTTTCAATCATTCTTGCTTGGGATGCAGAAACAGCTGGAAGTGAAAATGAAACGATTTCATTACTTCAACAAGTAATGAAGAATTTGAAGATATTGACAATCATCTTGAAAGTTACAATGAAAACGAAGATTTGTAGGAGTGGAATGCTGACAGCATTGTATAAAGGAAGACCATTATGTGCATGTTTGCACTGAATTTGTTCATTTACAGTCTAACAAACACAGTGTGGATCATTTCTTCCGTCGATAAGTATTAGGAACTAATACACAATTTTATAGTACTTTAGTACTAATTGGTGGTGCTCTAATGTGTTCCGTTTTTCATTTAAATACATCATTTGTTATTCAGTTTGTCTTTTTTTACCCCTTTTTAACCACTTCCATGAAACTTTAGCTAATTGGGGAAGAGGCTTAATTGGGCCAAAAGGTATCGATCCTGATGTGTCCCAATGAACCAGAATCCACTGTGAGTATTAAAGCCCATGTGAGAGAGGAGCATGAAGTAAGAGGAAAAATACCAAAGCAGCATGAAAGAGATGCATGTACTTGGACTGATTTACACTCAGTGGCCACTTTATTAGATACAGGAGTGGAAACCGGTGTGGAATTCTGCTGCAGGGTCCAATATGTTGTGTGTTCAGAGGTGCACTATAGCACATCATTGCTGTAGCGTGAGGTTACTTGAGTTACTGTGGCCTCCCAGGCTGGCCATTCCCCTCTGAGCTCTCCCAATTAACACGGTGTTTTCACCCACTGAACTGTCACTTACTCGATGCTTTGCTTTTCAGAACCACAGTCAGGATCAGGTTTATTATCACTGGCATGTGACGTGAAATTTGCTAACTTAGCAGCAGCAGTTCAATGCAGTACATCTTCTAGCAGAGAGAGAAAAAGCAATAAATAAAATAAAACATAATAATAAATAAAATGTATAAACAATAGACAATAGGTGCAGGAGTAGACCATTCGGCCCTTTGAGCCTGCACCACCATTTTGAGATCATGGCTGATCAATTACTATCAATACCCGGTTCCTGCCTTGTCCCCATATCCCTTGATTCCCCTATCCATAAGATATCTATCTAGCTCTTTCTTGAAAGCATCCAGAGAATTGGCCTCCACTACCTTCTGAGGCAGTGCATTCCAGATCCCCACAACTCTCTGGGAGGAGAAGTTTTTCCTTAACTCTGTCCTAAATGACCTACCCCTTATTCTTAAACCATGCCCTCTGGTACTAAACTCTCCCAGCATCTGGAACATATTTCCTGCCTCTATCTTGTCCAATCCCTTAATAATCTTATATGTTTCAATCAGATCCCCTCTCAATCTCCTTAATTCCAGCATGTACAAGCCCAGTCTCTCTAACCTCTCTGCGTAAGACAGTCCAGACATCCCAGGAATTAACCTCGTGAATCTACGCTGCACTTCCTCTACAGCCAGGATGTCCTTCCTTAACCCTGGAGACCAAACCTGTACACAATACTCCAGGTGTGGTCTCACCAGGGCTCTGTACAAATGCAAGAGGATTTCCTTGCTCTTGTACTCAATTCCCTTTGTAATAAAGGCCAACATTCCATTAGCCTTCTTCACTGCCTGCTGCACTTGCTCATTCACCTTCAGTGACTGATGAACAAGGACTCCGAGATCTCTTTGTATTTCTCCCTTACCTAACTCTACACCATTCAGATAATAATCTGCCTTCCTGTTCTTACTCCCAAAGTGGATAACCTCACACTTATTCACATTAAACGCCATCTGCCAAGTATCTGCCCATTCACCCAGCCTATCCATGTCACCCTGAATTCTCCTAACATCCTCATCACATGTCACACTGCCACCCAGCTTAGTATTATCAGCATATTTGCTGATGTTATTTTTTATGCCTTCATCCAAATCGTTAACATAAATGGTAAACAGCTGTGATTCCAATACCGAGTCCTGGGGCACCCCACTAGTCACCACCTGCCATTCTGAGAAACACCCATTCCCCACTACTCTTTGCTTTCTATCTGCCAACCAGTTTTCTATCCATGTCAATGCCTTCCCCCCGATGCCCTGAGCTTTGATTTTACCCACCAATCTTCTATGTGGGACCTTATCAAATGCCTTCTGAAAATCGAGGTACACTACATCCACTGGATCTCCCCTATCTAACTTCCTAACATCCTTGAAAAACTCCAACAGATTAGTCAAGCATGATTTACCCTTGGTAAATCCATGCTGGCTTGGCCCAATCCTATCACTGCTATCTAGATATGCCACTATTTCATCCTTAATAATGGGCTCTAGCATCTTTCCCACCACCGATGTCAGGCTGACAGGTCAATAGTTCTCTGTTTTCTCCCTCCCTCCTTTCTTAAAATGTGGGATAACATTAGCTATTCTCCAATCCTCAGGAACTGATCCTGAATCTAAGGAACATTGGAAAATGATTACCAATGCATCCGCAATTTCCAGGGCCACCTCCTTTAGCACTCTAGGGTGCAGACCATCCGGACCTGGGGATTTGTCAGCCTTCAGTCCCATCAGTCTTCTCATCACAGTTTCCTTCCTAATGTCAATCTGTTTCATTTCCTCTGTTACCCTATATACTTGGCCCATCCATACATCTGGGAGATTGCTTGTGTTTTCCTTAGTGAAAACAGATCTAAAGTACTCATTAAATACTTCTGCCATTTCTCTGTTTCCCATAATAACATCACCCAATTCATTCTTCAAGGGCCCAACGTTGTTCTTAACTATCTTCTTTCTCTTCACATACCTAAAAAAGCTTTTGCTATCTTCCTTTATATTCCTGGCTAACTTGCGTTCGTACCTCATTGTTTCTCCCCGTATTGTCTTTTTAGTTAAGTTCTGTTGTTCCTTAAACATTTCCCAATCATCTGTCCTCCCACTCACCTTAGCTCTGTCATATTTCCTTTTTTTTAATGCTATGCAATCTCTGACTTCCTTTGTCAACCACTGTGGCCCCTTTCCGCCCTTTGAATCCTTCCTTCTCTGGGGGATGAACTGATTTTGCATCTTGTGCATTATTCCCAAGAATACCTGCCATTGCTGTTCCACTGTCTTTTCTGCTAGGCTATCCGTCCAGTCAACTTTGGCCAGCTCCTCCCTCATGGCTCCATAGTTTCCCCTGTTCATCTGCAACACTGACATCTCTGAGCTGCCTTTATCCTTCTCAAATTGCAGATAAAAGCTTATCATATTGTGATCACTACCTCCTAATGGCTCCTTTACTGCGAGATCGCTTATCAAATCTTGTTCATTACATAACACTAAATCCAGAATAGTCTTGTCCCTGGTCAGCTCTCGTACAAGGTGTTCCAAGAATGCATCCCGTAGGCACTCTACAAACTCCCTATCCTGTGGTCCAGCACCAACCTGATTCTCCCAGTTCACCTGCATATATTAATTATGTACATTGAATTAATTATTTAAAATGTGTAAAAACAGAAATGCTCTATATTTTTTTAAAAAGTGAGGTAGTGTCCAAAGCTTCAATGTCCATTTAGGAATCAGATGGCAGAAGGGAAGAAGTTGTTCCTGAATTGCTGAGTGTGTGCCTTCAGGCTTCTGTACCTCCTACCTGATGGTAACCCTAGAGACTGTGTGCATGGCAATTCCAGGAGATCAGCAGTCTCTGAGATACTCAAACCACCCCGTCTGGCACCAACAATCATTCCACATTCAAAGCCACTTAGATCACATTTCTTCCCCATTCTGATGTTTGGTCTGAAAAACAACTGAACCTCTTGACCACGTCTGTATGCTTTCATGTATGATTGTCTCATTAAATATTTGCACCAATGAACAAGTGTACAGGTATACCTGATAAGGTGGGCACTGAGTGTACTTTTTCATCCTAACCTAACTTTTTTTAAAATCATGATAAGCAACTGAAGTTTCAAAAGCAATCTAAAATGAATTAAGAGAAAGATGAGGAAAGGGAAAAGCAGAGAAACGCTTTGAGCATGAGACTGGCTACTAGGATCTGCTACCCACTCTTGAAAAAAATGGGCAAGTGCAAGGGTCCATGGCTTCGGTACTGGTAGACTATCATCATGTGGCACAAGTCTCACGGCTGAAGAGAAATTGGGGTATTCAATGGATTTCTTGTTTTAGGCCGAGAAAGCAGACACACTGAAGTAGCAGTCTGTCACATGATTGTTCTGCTCTCAACATATCATCAGGACAGTGAACAGCATTGACCTTCGACCTCTCAGCCAAGTTCTAAGATTGACAGCGCATGTTATGCAACAAATATGAGGAGCCCAGGCTCTGCCTTGGTCACCAATTTTACACCCAAAGTAGAGCTTTCTTAATAAGAGGAGTTATGCTCTATCGTTGAGATTTAACCATATTCTCACCACAAAATTAACGGAAAGTGTTGTGGCTATTGCAATATTGGCAAGACATTTTGCTATCACAAGCACTCCCAAAAATACAATTACTTAATTAAAACGAGTACACACAATACGCTATGTATGTGGAGCAATGCGCATCAACGTGATCGCAAACCAATACACGTGTAAAGGCAATGCATAGAAGGGCATGTGCATGATGCTCTTATAGCCTTTCCAATACCTGCCCTGCCTAAGCATGCCCAGGCATGCCTGGACAAGGTAGAAAACTTATATTGTGGTCAATTTTTTTTAAAAAAATGATGCATGATAGGGAAATCACAAGGTGATTTTCCTGATCAGCAGCCCAAAGTCCATGAGATACACCCAAAAGGATTCAGGAAGCAAAATATTTATTGCCCAGTGTAACCTGAGGAAGAGCTGGGTCTGGCAAGTGGGAGTCAGAATGTGATATCAGGTTCAATGGTTCAATTCAATATCAGAGAATGTGTACAGTATTCAACCTGAAATTCTTACTCCACAAAACAGAAAAAAGCCCCAAGAGTGAATGACAAGAACATCAGAATTCCCAAGCTCCACCTCCCCCCCCCAACACACCGGCAAAAACACTGACCCCCCCTACCCCCACCATGCAACCAATAGCAAAGCCCACAAAGAGGCCTTGATCTAGAGCCCATCAAAATCCACAGTCCACCCCAAGATTTCAGTATCTCAGTCAGGATCTCTCTCACCAGCAAAGGAGAGAGAAAAATTGCTCCTGTGACTAGTGATGTGCCACAGGGATCAGTGCTGGGTCCATTGTTGTTTGTCATCTATACCAATGATCTGGATGATAATGTGGTAAACTGGATCAGCAAATTTGCTGATGATACAAAGATTGGAGGTGTAGTGGACAGTGAGGAAGGTTTTCAAAGCTTGCAGAGGAATTAGGATCAGCTGGAAAAATGGGCTGATAAATGGCCAATGGAGCTTAATGCAGACAAGTGTGAGGTATTGCACTTTGGAAGGACAAACCAAGGTAGAACATACAAGGTAAATGGTAGGGCACTGAGGAGTGCAGTAGAACAGAGGGATCTGGGAATACAGATACATAATTCCCTAAAAGTGGTGTCACGGGTAGATAGGGTCATAAAGAGAGCTTTTGGTACATTGGCCTTTATAAATCAAAGTATTGAGTATAAGAATTGGAATGTTATGGTGAGGTTGTATAAGACATTGATGACACTGAACTTGGAGTATTGTGTGCAGTTTTGGTCACCTAATTACAGGAAGGATTTTAATAAGGTTGAAAGAGTGCAGAGAAGGTTTACAAGGATGTTGCTGGGACTTGAGAAACTGAGTTATGGAGAAAAGTTGAATAGGTTAGGACTTTATTCCCCGGAATATAGAAGAATGAAAGGAGATTTGATAGAGGTATATAAAATTATGATGGGTATAGATAGAGTGAATGCAAGCAGGCTTTTTCCACTGAGGCTAGGGGAGAAAAAAACCAGAGGACATGGGTTAAGGGTGAAAAGGAAAAAGTTTAAAGGGAACATTAGAGGGAGCTTCTTCACACAGAGAGTGGTGGGAGTGTGGAATGAGCTGCCAGATGAAGTTGTAAATGCGGGCTCCCTTATAACATTTAAGAAAAATTTGGACAAGTACATGGATGAGAGGGGTATGGAGGGATATGGGCCAGGTGCATGTCAGTGGGACTAGGCAGAAAAATGGTTCGGCACAGCCAAGAAGGGCCGAAAGGCTGTTTCTGTGCTCTAATGTTCCAGCGTTCTATGGTTCTACGAGAGCAGGAGATCAGCAGCTTGCTGTTTTGATGCTGCAGTCTTCCACGTTGATTTGTGTCCCTTGACTTGAGGACCAACAAGTTCTAACTCAACTTCTAAAAGAGAGAGAGAGAGGATTGGTTGAGTGCAGACATCACTACACACGACCTACAGTCTTGATGTTTCAGTCTCGTGCGATGCTTCAGTTGTCAACATCAGCGAGGAACCGGGTTGTCCATGAGATTCACCCCGAAGGCACACGTCTTCCAGGCTGTACCTGGAGATATCGAAATGCTTGAGAACCTACCGCCTGTGGAGCACTGTGGTTTGAGCTGCAACTGTAGATCACAGACTCTGACAGGATCCTGGACTGGGAAATGGAAGGTGGAATTTAGTACAGATAAGTGCAAGGTTTTGCAGTTTGGTGGGACCAACCAGGGTAGGTCTTACACAGTAAACGGTAGGGCACTGAGGAGAGTGGTAGAACAAAAGGGTCTGTGAATACAGGTCCATAATTCATTGAAGGAGGTGTCACGTGTAGATAGGATTGTTAAGGAAAGCTTTTGGTGCATTGACCTTCATGTATTGAGTACGGTACAGGAGATGGGATGTTATGTTGAAGTTGTATAAGATATTGGTGAGACCTAATTTGGAGTGCTGTATGCAGTTGCACAAGTGGTGCATGCAAGCTCAATTTCAACATTTGGCTAGGCACATGGATAGTACAGGTATGGAGGGCTATGGTCCCAGTGCAGCTTGATCCAAATAGGCAGATCAAATGGCTTCGGCATAGACTAGATGGGCTGAAGGTCAGTTTCTGTGCTGTACATCTCAATGACAGAGAGAGAGAGAGATGATTGAAATTACCCCAACCACCTTGAAAAGAAAAGCATGTTTCCCAGACGTACAGGAAGTCACCAAATTCTGCCAAAACCTCTTTTCTCGCTCCTCCCATGGCTGTTATAATCACTGATTTATTTGGTAAAATTTGTTGCTTTGCAACAGCAGTGCAGTGCAGGACATTATAATTAGTATATGTTATAAAGTTAAATAAACAGTGCAAAAATTGAATAATGAGATAGCATTCATGGACCATTCAAAAATCTGAAGGGAGGGGACAAAGCTGTTCCTAACCTGCTGGGTGTGGGTTTCAGGCTCCTGGAACTCTCCCCCCGGTGGTAGTAATGAGAAGATTGCCTCTCCCAGATGGCAAGTGCCCTTACTGATGGATCCCATCTTCTTAAGGCACGACCACTTGATGATTCCCTCAATAACAGAGAGAGTTGTGCCTGTAGTGGAGCTGGCTGTGTCTACCACCCTCTGCAGCTGATGATGACCCCATACATTTGAGGCTCGAGACCGGGCTGTGATGCAACTAGTCAGGATGCTCTCCACCGTACATTGGTAGAAATTTGACCATAGGACATAGGAGCAAAATTAGACTACTTCGCCCATCGAGTCTGCTCCACCATTCCATCATGGCTGATTTATTATCCCTCTCAACCCTGTTCGCCTGCTCACTCCCCATAACAGATTTTTCAAGCGTCTTTGGTTTCATTGAGCAGATGTGGTGGGTGGAATGAGGGTTTCGATGTGCAGGAGAGTAAAACTAACTGAGAAAGGGCACGGGCAATGCAATGATGGCTACTATTGATTTCCTGCACTTGCAACTTCAAAGCAGTCTGCAAACATTTTGGATCATACTACCCCGTGATTCCCATCTGGTAAAAAAACTTCTAAAAGAAAGACTGAATAGGAGAGAGAATCAAAAAGAGGTGGAAGGAAGGGAAGCCAAAAAAGGGAAAGAAAGGAAGAAAGCTAGAACATCTAATATCTATAAGAAGGACAGAACCAGTTGGACTCTTGTTCTTTCTGAATTATGTGAAATGTTTTTAAGGCTCAATCATTTTCAACCATTGTGGGTATAGCATTGCAGGTTGTAGACAATAGTTGATTTCCACCTCTTAATCAGTGGACCACACTTGTAGTTTTCCTTCCTGCCTCAGCTAAAAATACACAATTCATTAAATAACTAAGCTGTGACAATACCACACATTCAAACCCGTTGAAACAATTTTAGGGCTGAGATCAGAAAGATTTTCACACATAAAGAACAGCCAACATGTGGAATAGATTTCTGGATAAGGCACAAGTGGAAATCTCCTTATACAGTACATTCACAAAATGAATTCCCCGTGGGGAAGGTTGTATGATCTTTCTGAATGAATGAGCTAAGACAGATTGAATGATTTCTCCAGCCTGTGTTTACACTGAACTGGTATACACGGAGTATTAGCAGGGCAGGTTAGTTCCAGATGAAGGACTGATCTAGGAACATCTGGACAAGCAGTTGAATCATCAAAACATTGGAGACTATAGTTCCAGTAAATGCTGTTAGAGTGGATGGATACCTAATAATCAGCAAAGTCACAAAGGGCCTATTTCTATGCTGTATGACTCTATGATTCTATGGCTTCTACAACAGCAGTTTGACAGGGTTGGGTATTACAGCTGTTACCAAAATTTGAGGCATGAAAGTAGCTGATTGTCTGAGCTGGTGTCCACAACCATATGTAGACAATGGCTTTAATCCATTATTTATGCAGAAGGTAGGTCACAGCTTTCAAAGTACTGTACAAATACCATTCAGGCATTCCAAACCTTTCACTGTAGGCCCAGTCAGGTGACCTCTATTGTGAAATACAACACCGTGTTACTAACTTGTAGTGGATTCCAAGTGATAAACAGGAAATATTGCTTTGTTTGTACATAAATGCATATGGGGGACACATGACTTGGGAATAATGAATAGTTATTTCCTGCTGGGCATGAGAAGTGAGCAACACAGTGAGCAAATTGTGTATCTTAGTGTCCATCAGTTTGTGTGGACTATACGTGAATAAATGAATACTGAAGACCGAATAAAAGACAAATCGTTACAAATGGTCAGTACCCAAACCGATGTAGGTGACCTTGAGATATAGGTGATGAGTGCTGAGGATTAATTTACTATTTTTCACCCCAAATGCACCATCCTTTCACTGGTAACTGAGGCCCAACTTAATTACATTAGCATTATTGTCCTGGTGTTTATTCATGAAACTATATAAGCAGGAAAGCCTTGCATTTACCGATCCCTCAACATTTTACAACCATGAGGTTACTGATAAATTGCCTTCAGCGTTGTTATGTAGACAGACTAAATCTCCTCACAGCAGGGTACACATACACGTAGAAACAGGCTGGAGGAATTCAGCCGGTCTGGCAGCATCGCTTCCAGCTGAGACTCTTCGTCAGGACTGAAGAAGGAGGGGGCAGGGGCCCTATAAAGAAGGTGGGGGGAGGGTGTAAAACCAATCAGAGGAAAGATCAAGGGGTGGGGGAGGGGAAGCAGGGAAGGGATGGGCAGCAAAGGTGAAGAAGGAATGTAATGGGTAAGCACTATGGTTAGTAGAAGAAGGCAGAATCATGAAAGGTGATAGGCAGCTGGAGGAGGAGGCAGAGTGAAAGTGGGATGGGGGAAGGGAGAGGGAGGAAATTACCGGAAGTTGGAGAATTCGATGTTCCTACCAAGGGGCTGGAGGCTACCCAGATGGTAGATGAGATGTTGTTCCTCCAACCTGAGTTTGGCCTCATCATGGCAGTAGAGGAGGCCATGTATGGACATATCCGAATGGGAATGTGAAGCAGAGTTGAAGTGGGTGGCAACCGGGAGATCCTGTCTGTTGTGGCGGACGGAGCAGAGGTGCTTGACGAAGCGGTCCCCCAGTCTGCGTTGGGTCTCACCGATGTAGAGGAGGCCGCACCGGGAGCACCGGATGCAATAGATGACCCCAACAGACTCACAAATGAAGTGTTGCCTCACCTGGAAGGACTGTTGATTTGACCACAGCATCTGCAGTGTACTTTGTGTTTACTGTAGGGTACACGTACAGCCAGTCATTCTGGCCGACCAGTGCAGTTCCTGTACTAGTTTGGAACTTCAATGGAGCACATTATCTTGGAAAGATAATCTACTTCATGAGGTGATGAGCCAAATGGAGTTGGCAAAACCCATTCTGGGCATCGTTGAGTAGGTTACTGATGAGTAAGCTCTGCTCAGCTGTGCTGTTAATGACAGCTTCCACTCATTTGCTGATATTCAAGAGTGAACTGATTGGGCTGCAATCAACCAGATTGGATTTGTTCTTTCCTTTGTGACTAGACGTTATCTGAACAATTTTCCCGATTGTCAGACTGACATCAAAATGAATAAAGCAGATTTTATCTACAAGTGATCAATGGGAATAATAGAATCACTTGGGAAAAAGACAAAGGAGCAGCTTTAAGTCTTTACGGATTGAAGAGTCAAAGATACCAGACACACTGGACAAATAATTTAGCAGGAAAGGACAAAGTTGTCAGGCAAGCTAATACTGAATAAAACTTATGCCATTCTTGAAAGCTGTTGTGAAGGACAGAGAAACAGAATTATTTTAACCACTGACCAGGATCAAAAACAAATAGCTTCTCTAATTTTCGAGGGAGCAATAAACTTCAATTGTTAGCCTGTACATATGTTATTAATTATATAAACGCATTGCGGAGCATTATGTTAACAATGGCTGCTTCCTTTGTTGCCACACCCAAGGTGCTGAGAATTTTCAGAAGTATCCACAGCCTTTAAAAAGAAACACACACTTTGAAACATCTTCTCCTGAATGATTTCAGTGGTTTAGTCATTACTTCATGGGCCACCTGAGCTGCATAATAAGTGTTGACCTTTCCAGTGATGACAGTTCACAAAATGAATAAATATCATTTCTTTGTATTATATTTCATTCATGCACCCAACTTTGCTTGCTTCTTTCTTTGATCTTAGAAAATACTCACAATTCATTATCAACTTCATAACATTCAAACCTTTGGCCCTTAATTCTTTCTTTCAGATACAGAGTGGAGTCTGGTCCTTTGAGCAGGACCACCCAGCAATTCCCCAATTTAATGCTAGCCTAATCACAGGACAATGTACTATGACCAATCAACCTACCAACTGGTATGTCTTTGGACTGTGGGAGGAAACCGGAGCACCTGGAAGAAACCCAGCTGGTCAAGGGGGGAACGTCCAAATTCCTTACAGCCAGTGGTGGAAATTGAACCTGGGTCACCTGTACTGTAAAGTGTTGTGCTAACCACTATGCTACCATATCACGTTGACAATTCATCTAAAGATTAGCTTTATTTATCATATGTACATCGAAACATTGAAGCACACAGTAAAATGTGTCATTTGCAACAAGAACCAACACAGTCCACTGAGGGCAGCCCACAAGCATTATCACACTTCTGGTGCCAACGTAGCATACCGACAACTCACTAACCCTGACTTTGTATTGTGAGAGGAAACCAGAGCACCCAGAGGAAACCTAGTCATGGGGAGAAGGTACATACTCCTTACTGACAGCGACAGTTTACCTCACATTTATGCCCTGCTCTCCATTAAACCATTGCCCCATTCTTCTTTTGCCATTGGTTCAGCCCTCACTCCTGCTCTGCTAAGTCCAGAAGATGAATTGAATATTTATAGTGCATAGAAATCTGATATACAACAGTGGATCAGCAGAAATTTTCTTTTGTTAAATTTCAGGAATTCTGAAGAAGAAGTTTATTTTTGGTCTTCAACAGTAGTTGCAAAAATATTATTTGCGTGCTGCACTTTCCTTCCATGGCTTCACCGCTCTCTACTTCTGTAATCTCCAGCTTGAAAACACCCCCTCCCCACCCCAGGATATGCATGCATCTCCAATTTGGCCTCATCAGCAGTCCAATTTTAACTTACCTCTGTTAGTAACCAATTGCATGGTAACTTATGCTGGTAGCTCTATTTCTAAACCTCTCCACTTCTCTCTGCATTCTTGAAGGGAACTTTCTCTTTGACCAAGTCTTTGGTCATCCTCCCTACTACCACCTGATCAGGATCAATGCCAAATATTGTCTTCTAACATTTCTCAGAGGAACTCAGCATGTTTTACTATGGTAAAAGTGTTATATGTATTCAAATTGTTGTAGAAGATTAGCTTTATTTGTCACAAGAACATCAAGACATGTGTCATTTGACATCAAATCAAATCAGCAAGGCTTGCATTGGTCAGCCATCAAGTGTCACCACACTCCTGGCATCAACATGGCTTGCCTAGAACTCTCTAACCTTAACCATACATCTTTAGAATATGGGAGGAAACCGGAGCACCCAGAGGAAACCCACGCGGTCACAGGGAGAAACTCCCAGCAGGCAGTGGCAACAACTGAACACCTGTTGTTGATCATTGGCACTGTAAAGCAATGCATGAACCACTATACTACCAGGCCATCCTGTTTAACACAAAAAAAAATCTAAAAGCTCACTGTGACATGAGATATTGTACAGGACAGGGAGACAGGAGGTTTAGTTCTTAAAATATGTTGATTTGGTCCTTCTTTGTCAGTGCCTTGCAGAAATACTATATTTGGCCTCAGGATGTCAAATCAGAGAAGATTATTGCTGGAAAGCTCACAGACGCCTGTGATAGTTGATGTGATCAACCCCATCCATGTTAACCACATTGATCTACCGTTATATACAGTCCAGCCAGAGAGTAATGATAGCAGCCAGTCTGCAGACAGGATTATGGATAGGTAGGATGCAGCTCATGACATAATAGTCCATACAACTCAGTCAATAGTCAAGCATGAGTGCTTAACTCAGGCAGGTCAGGTGATGAGCTTCTGTCCACACTGGATGGAGAATGGATTAGTAATTCCTATCTTACCATTTAGAGGATACTCTGACAAAACCTCTCATTATAAAAGACAGCATCAGAAAGGATCAGCCAATATATCTCTTTTAGGTGGCAAAAAAAATCAAAAAAATCCATGAATTAATTCATAAAAAATAATTCTGTTTGTCCCTTTCCAAAAATCAAAGACAACAATGATTCAGGAATTAAACAAGGCTTGTCAGCCTTTGGCATCAACCTAATGAACAATAAATCAGAATTAAACACTCACCTGCAATTACCTATAGGTACTTCAGAATTGCAGAGTGATCAAGTGAGTTACTAAGAGAGAATTCACTGCAAAGAATACCAAGGCTTCAGAAGAAATATTATCCAGAGAGTGAATACTTCTCTCATTTCAGCAAGCCATGTTGAAAGAAATAGCAATAAAATGCTAAATCCCAACTTAATTATTTAAGAATAACTTGTGGTTGAATTGTCTTGTCCTATCACCTGGACAACAGGTGAGAACATACTGTCGTTATTTGAATTTAAGCTTGACTTTAAAGGCGGATCAGTATAGTTTTGATGGTTACAGAATATTGCAGTATTGCTCCATTTAACTGGTCAAATAAATCAAGTAATAAAAAATGGCTCTTCTGTGATAACAAAAAGCTGTCCAGGTGAGTTCTTCCCCTTTTATATCCAGGGCAATTCTTCTCTTCTTGACTTTCTTTGTCTTCCTCTCAGGAGAAACGCTTGCAACAGACATCTCTAAACCCACTGATACCCACAGCTACATCCACTGCAAATTCCCTCTTCCTGGATGCTGTCCTAAATGATAATCAGTACCTTGTGTTGTAATAGTCTGTGCTGCATCATGATTTTTCCAATTTGCTGCTTCCACTGAAAATTATGGCTGATGATTTAACGACAGTGAGGAAGAATTCATCAATAGTGCTGTGTTATCCGGTTCATGGAGTTCTTCACTCTCAATCAAAATACCAACTGCTGGAACTAACTATGTGATTTGTTTACAAACATTTTGCATGAACCATTAATAAGGTTGCATTTTGGTCACAGTCTTATCCATACATACTTGTGCTCCGTAAAGAGGCAGATGCCCAGTCACAGTGAGATCATCTATAACCAGCCTGATTTATCAGTTGAATTGTTTGCTGTACATTGGCAAGTTTTACTTTTCTACCTGAGTTTTATTCCTAACTTTGCAGCATTTCAATTCTACTTTATATATAACAATTTAAAGTGATTAATGTATTTTTAAAACTGTATTCTTTCACCTGATGTGTTAACAGCTGCTGTGTGATAACAAGGCAAAAACCAGGTACAAAAAGCAGCTGTTCACCTTACTGAAATGAATGTATATATACTCATTTATATCATTTTATATATATATATATATATATATATATATATATAGAGAGAGAGAGAGAGAGAGAGAGAGAGAGAGAGAGAGAGATTATGACTCTACAGCATTACTGATTGTGTAAGTTATGAAATACTGTAATAATAGTAAAAGCTCAAGATAACTGTAGAAATAGTGATTAATGTACTTCATGTTCATTTAACTATGGTTTCTGCATTTGGCCATAATTAATTTACTATCTCATTTGTTCGATGACATTAAATTTGCATCTGGCAACTACTTCCACCATTGTGGCATTGCTTTCCTTTTTAAAGTCAGAGTGCTGGAATTACCCAATGACTTGGTCTCCACAGCCATTCATGGCAATACATTCCATAGATTTACCACCCCCTGACTAAAGTAATTTCTCCGCACCTCTGTTCTAAATGGACATTCTTCAATCCTGAAGTCATGCCCTCTTGTCCTAGACTCCCCTACCATGAGAAATAACTTTACCATATCTAATCTGTTCAGGCCTTTTAACATTCAGAATGTTTCTATAAGATTCCCTTCTTATTCTCCTGAACTCTAGGGAAAACAGCCCAAGAGCTGGCAGACTGTTCCTCATATGGTAACGCTTTCATTCCTGGAATATTCTTGTGAATCTTCTCTGAATCCTCTCCAATATCAGTATATCCTTTCTAAAATAAGGAGCCCAAAACTGCACACAATACTCCAAGTGTGGTCTCATGAGTGTCTTACAGAGCCTCAACATCACATCCTGGCTCTTATATTCTATTCCTAGAAATGAATGCCAACATTGCATTCTCCTTCTTAACCACCGACTCAACCTGGAGGTTATCCTGTACAAGGACTTCCAAGTCCCTTTGCATCTCTGCATTTTGAATTCTCTCCCCATCTAAATAATAGTCTGCCTGTTTATTTTTTCCACCAAAGTGCATGACCATGCACTTTACAAAATTGTATTTCATTTGCTACTTCTTTGCCCATTCCCCTACCTAAACTATCTAATTCTCTCTGCAGGCTCTCTTTTTCTTCAACACTACCTGCTCCTCCACCTACCTTTGTATTATCAGCAAACTTAGCCACAAATCCATTAATCCCATAGTCCAGATCATTGACATACATCGTAACAAGCAGCAGTCCCAACACCGACCCCTGTGGAACTCCACTGGTAACAGGCAGCTAGCCAGAATAGGATTCCTTTATTCCCACTCTCTGTTTTCTGCTGATCAGCCAATGCTCCACCCATGCTAGTAACTTCCCTGTAATTCCATGGGCTCTTATCTTGCTAAGCAGCCTCATGTGCAGCACCTTGTTAAAGGCCTTCTGAAAATCCAAGTACACCACATCCACTGCTTTTCCTTTGTCTACCCTGACTGCAATTTCCTAAAAAAATTGCAGTAGGTTAGTCAGGCAGGATTTTCCTTTCATGAAACCATGCTGGCTTTGGCCTATCTTGTCATGTGCCTCCAGGTACTCCATAACCTTATCCCAAACAACCAATTCCAACAACTTCCCAACCACTGATGTCAGACTAACAGGTCTATAGTTTCCTTTCTGCTGCCAAAACCCTTCTTAAATAGCGGAGTAACATTTGCAATTTTCCAGTCATCTTGCACAATGCCAGAATCCATCGATTCTTGAAAGATCATTGCTAATGTCTCTGCAATCTCTCCAGCTACTTCCTTCCAAACCTGAAGGTGCATGTCCCTTCCCTGACGCTCTTGAGTGTCTGGTATACTGCAGATATCTTCCACTCTCTGTGTGAAATTCATTGATTCTGTTGTATTTCTCTGTCCTACTGTGAATGTAGGCCTGGGCATCAAAGGGTATTGGGTGAAATCAGGGGAGTGGGAATGACTGGAATGATTGGATCAGCCCATGATTGAATGGTGGTGCAGACTCGATTGGCTGAATGGCCAGCTTTTGCTCCTATATTTTACGATCTTATGGAATGCCTGCAAGGAAATGAATCTCAAGGTAGTACACAGTGAGAAATACGTACGTACTTTGACAATAAAGTAACTTTGAACTATTTTCATTCTTGGCCTTCCTGCGTTAATATACATGTGATCAGCTGGCTTCCTCTGACATGTCTGCGGTAACCACATGGCTTGGCCTTGACAGGATGACCATAGAAGCTTGGCTGGCTTTGTGGGCCTGTTTCTCATTTTAATATAGAACCATACTCCAAGTGAGAGTGCATTAAGTTCACAAGGACCATCTCTATTTTGGGAGCATTCCTGCATACTTTCTCAACCACTATGCCATTGTTGCCTCAAGCAGCAACATCCTAGATTATGATGATAGCTGTGGGTTTCATTGTGTTGTGGCTTGCAACTTCAGTTAATAGAAATCAAGTGACAAACACAATGTCCTTTGTTGAACTTTCAGTTCTGGCTGTGTCATGTATCAGAAGACCATAAGAGCATAATACATAGGAGCAGACTTAGGCCATTTGGCCCATCAAGTCTGCTCCATTGTTTCATCATGGCTGATCCATTTCCCTCTCAGTCCCAGCCTCCTGCCGTCTCCCTGCATACCTTCATGCTATGACTAATCAAGAATTTATCAATCTCTGTCTTAAATAGACCAAATGTCTTGGCCTTCAAAGTCACCTACAGCAACAAATTCCACAGATTCCCCATTTTCTGGCTAAAGAACTTCCTTCTCATCTCTGTTTTAAATGGACAACTCTCTATTCTCAGGTTGCACCCTCTGGTCTTAGATTCTCATACCACAGGAAGCATTCTCTCCACATCCACTCCTTTCAACATTCAAGAGGTTTCAGTGAGGACCCCCTCACTCTTCTGAATTTCAGTGAGTAGAGGCCCAGAGCCATCAAACGCTCCTTATGTGATAAGCCTTTCAACTCTGGAATCATTTTTGTGAGCCGCCTTTGAACTCTCTCCGATGTCATCTGCATTATTTGACATCTGACTTTAGCTTCTCCTTCTCAAATTGCAGGGTGAATTCAATCATATTATGATCACTGGCCCCAAGGGTTCCTTTTACCTTAAGGTCTTTAATCAATTCTGGTTCCTTGCACAACATCCAATCCAGAATAGCTGATCCCCTAGTGGGTTCTCCTATGAGCTGCTCTAAAAAACCGCCTTGTAGGCATTCTACAAATACCCCCTCTTGGGATCCAGTACGAACCTGATTTTCCCAATCTACCTGCATATTGAAATCCCCCATGACTATCAAAACATTGCCCTTTTCACATGCACATTCTATCTCACATTGTAATTTGTGGACCACAGCTTTGCTATCGTTCAGAGGTCTGTATGTAACTCCCATCAGGGTCTTTATTACAGATTTATCAACTTCAAAGTTCAAAGTACATTTGATGCTTTGTTATCTTCCGAGAGGTTCAGTGTGGAGTGTAGCTATGGCCGTCACTGGGGTTGTATGCTGTGTTGATTCCTAATGGCAGAATACGAACCTGTGGTCACCTGATTAAAGTGCCAAGCAAGGTTAACATCGACAAGGACAAGAGCGGAAAATGAACGGATGTTCATTTCATCTGCTTGATCTCCTTCTTGCTGCTGCTGTTGGAACATGGAAGAGTCTTGCATCCTGCGCTGCAAAGTTCAATCACGATGGGTTTATTTTCATTAAGTTATTGGATACAGCATCGCACAATTCCACCCCCTCATCACTAACTTTCTCAGAGCTGTGTCTGATCACAATTTCGATTGGAACGGGCTGTTGTTAAAGTTGATGCCTCACAGCGACAGAGAGCAGGGTTCAGCCCTGACTTCAGGTGCTGTCTGTATGAATTTGCACATTCTCACTGCGATTGCATGCATTTCCTCCCGGATCTCAAAGATATGTAAGTTCCTTAGGTTAGTGCAGTTGTGCTCGAATGGCAGATTAGACTCAATGGGATGAATGGCCTAATTCTGCACCTTTGTCTTATGGTCTTACATTCCAGTTGAGCACTCTCCAGGCACTTTCTGAGCTCACCTTAGTGCTGGAAGTTGCCCCTTTAGTGTGGTTCATCGGTATTCAAGGTTTTGATCAGAATGTAGGGAAAATAATAATTAAAAAAGGGAATTATAGAAGGAGCAGTGCTATAAGATCCTGCCGCAAACCAATAGTTTTCCTCGCTGTCTACTATACCCTGATTTTTGTGTCATCTGCAGATTTGCTGATCAAGTTAACCACATTATTATTCAGATTGTTAATACAGATGACAAACAACAATGGACGCAGCACCGATCCCTGTGACTTACCACTAGTCACAGGCCTCCCATCAGAAAGTTAATTATTTACCATCACTCTTTCTGCAAAGCCAATGTCTACTCCAATTTACTGCCTCATCTTGAACGTCAAGAAACTGAACCTTCTTGGCCAACTTCCCATGCAGAACCTTGTCAACATCCATGTAGACTACAACCACCGTCTTGCCTTCATCAACTTTCCTGGTAACTTCCTCAAAAAGCTCTGATTTACTATGAGTTACCATGCCCAAAGCCATGTTGACTATCCCTAATTAGTCCCTGTTCATCTAAATACTTACACATCCAGTCCCTTAGAATGCCTTTCAATAACTTTCCCACTACGAATGTCAGGCTCACTGGCCTATAAGTTCCTTGCTTATTCTTAGAGTCTTTCTTAAACAATGGAACATTAGCTAATCTCAAATCATCTGGCATTTCACCTGTGGCTAAGGATATTTAAAATATCTTTGGGGCCCCTGCAATTTCCGCACTAGCCTCTGACAGGGTCTGGAAGGAAAGCCTTGTCAGGCCCTGGAAATTTATCCACCTTAATTCAAACACCTCCTCCTCTGTAATCTGTATAGGGTCATCTCTGCATTGCCTCACATCTATAGACTCTGGGTCCATCTCCGAAGTAAATACAGATGCAAAAAAAAATCCATTTAACATCTTTCCTATCTCTTTTGTCTCCACTCTGGTCTTCCAGAGGACCAATTTTGCTATCCCTTGCTATCCTTTTGCTCTTAAAATATCAGTAGAAGCCCTTAGGAGTCCCCCTCACCTTGTCGGCTAGCGCAACCTCATGTCTTTTTTCAACCTTGCTGAGTTCCTTCTTTAGTGTACTCTGTATTTCTTATACTCTTCAAGTACCATTTGTTCCTGCCTGCCTATATCTACTGTGCACTGCCTTCTTTTTCTTAACCAGGCCCTCAAAATTTCTTGAAAACCAAGGTTTCCTACACTTGTTTTCCTTGCCTTTTTTTTCTGACAAGAACATACAAACTCGGTAGTCTCAAAACTTTACTTTTGAAGGCCTCCCACTTACAAAGTACACTTTTACCAGCAAACAGCCTGACCCAATCCACACTTGCCAGATCCTTTGTCATACCATCAAAAGTGGCCTTTCTCCAATTTAAGATCTCAACCCAAGGAGCAGAGCTATTCCTTTTCCATAATTACCTTGAAACCAATGGCATTATTATCAATAGATGCAAAGTATTCCACTACACAAATTTCTGTCATCTGCCCTGACTCATTTCCCTAATAGAAAATCTAGTATTACAGTCTCTCTAGCTGGGACTTCTATGTACTAATTAAGGAAGCTTTCCTGAACACATTTGATAAGCTCTTTCCCATCCAGCCCTTTTATAGTATGGGAGTCCCAGTCAATGTGGAAAAAGTTAAAATCACCTACTATCACAGCTTTATGTTCCTTGAAAAAAAATCTGTGATTGCTCTACAAATTTGCTCCTCTAAGTTCCCCAGTGGTCTACAATATAATCCCAATAATGTGATCATACCTTTGTTATTCCTCAGCTCTACCCATGAAGCCTCCCTAACCATGATCTATGTCCTAAGCTCATCCACCTTTCCTTGCATTGAAATATACACAGCTCAGAACATTAGTCTCACCATGCTCAAGCTTTTGATTCCTAACTTTGTCTGTGGTCTTAACATCTGCCTCCAACACCTCTCACTATCGGTTCTGGCACTCTGGTTCCCAGCCCCCTGCAACTGTAGTTTAACCCCCTCCCTGTGTAGTACTAGTAAACTTTGCTGTTAGGATATTAGTCCCACTCCAATTCAGGTGTGAACGGTCCCTCCTGTACAGGTTCAACCTTCTCTGAAGAGAGCCCAATGATCCAAAAATCTGAAACCCTCCCTCCAGCAACAGCTCCTTGGCCATGTGTTAAACTGTATGATCTTCCTAATTCTGGCCCCACAAGTCCATGGCACAGGTAGCAACCCCGAAATAACTCTGGAGGCCCTGTCCTTAAACTTAGCACCTAACTCTCCGAATTCACTTTGAAGGACCTCATCACCCATCCTACCTATATCATTGGTACTAACATGGCTGCTCACAGCTTCCCACTTAAGAACGTCCCTGACCCTGGCACCCGGGAGGCGACAAACTATCCAGGAATCTTGTTCTCATCCACATACCTTTCTGTTCCCCTAACTACCGAATCCCCTATCACTACAGCTCACCTCTGCTACCCTCTTCCCCTCTGAGCCACAGATCCAGACTCAGTGCTAGAGACCTACTCGCTGTGGCTTCTCCCTGCTAGATCATTTCAGCACCTCCCCCCCAACAGAATCCAAAGCAGTATACCTATCAATGAAGCGATTGGCCACAAGGGTACTCTGCACTGGCTGTCTATTCTCTTTCTCTCTCCTGATAGTTACCCAGGTATCTGCCTCCTGCAACTTAGGGCTGACTACCTCCCTGAGGCTCCTATCTATCAGCTTCTCATTCTCCTGTATGAGCCGAAGGTCATCGAGCTGCAGCTCCAGTTCCTTAATCGGGTCTCTGAGGAGCTGCAGTTCGATGCACTTCATGCATGTCAACAGGCACTCCAGCTGAACTCAGCTAGGCTGACCAAGTTTGTCTCATTTGCCTCTTATCCCTCTAATCCTCTCCTACTCACAGATCTATCTAAGCATCATTATTCTAATTACCTCCAGCCTGATGAAGAATCTGAAACATCAGCTGCTCATTTCCCTCCGAAGACACTGCTTGACCCATTGAGTTCCTCCAGCAGTTTGTTTCTAGCGTATCTGAGGACCTTTCTCCTCTCCTACCACCTCTCCTCTCAACCCTTTTCTCCAATCGTAAACCTCTTTCATAATGAACATACTGCTAGTTTCACCTAAGGAACAGCAAGTGCTAAATCCCAACATGTGAAATTCGGTAATGATAGCAATGTTGCTTTAGGCAGTCTTATTAGCAGAAGTATGATTAATCCTTTCCAGAGACCAAACAATGAAATTATGAACAAAAAAAATAAGATCCTTTGTGAGTCACCACAGTCTCTTTCTTTCTCCAGTGCTTGGACTGGAAATGTATAGATTTTTTTCCAGAATTCAATTACAAACTTTCTTTGCTACTTCTTATGAAATCACATGAAATAATTTTGCATCAAATGCAACTATCTATGGTCATATGTAATAAGTTAGCTCATAGTTATTAGTTATAAGTTATACAAAGAGTCATCACTGACATTTCCAAATTCTTCCCAGAATCTGCCACATCAAAAGTAAAAATTAAATCAGTCAAACTATTAATGTTTTCCACAATTACCTCAAAAGCCAGTTTTACATAAAAGAATAAATATATATTCTGGCAAATTTTCGGGGCAAACACTGGATTAAAATTCGATGTTGAAAGCATTTGTGGGCATACTTTGATTGTTTGATGGTAGTGGGACATCTGTATCAAATTATAAATAATATAAATTCATGGAAATTGTGACATGAGCAACAAGCGTGCTTCATATCTTCAGACACGTCGTCAAATCCAAAATGGAATTAATGCAGCATATAAAAGAATGGACGTCAAACCCATCTGTCTGTTCAGTTCAATGACTATCTTGCATTTTGTTATCAAAATGCAACTTCAGAAATGTGTGGCTTTCATTAATTAACTTTATTAGTCATAATTAATCAGATGTCTTGTGTGTAATGTACTGAGCTACTATTGTCAGCTTGTATATGTTAAAGGAAATAGCACACTGATGCTGTATGTTCAAACGTGGAATCCTGAAGTAGCTTGAGGTTGGTCAACACTCGAAAGCAAAAGGGCCAGGAACAAAGAGAAGGCAAATCTGACCTGAGGCTTCAGGTGAGATGAGTTAATTGGACTATGAATTTTAATTAAATGCTTTGAGCACCATAGGGAGAAGCTATTCTGAACTTGCCATACCTTTAATTATCAAAGGTGACTGAGTTAATTGGCCAGTGAATTAAAATTAAGCAAGTTGCCATAAGGGGTGAAGGTCATTTAAATTCTAATCTAAGTTGCTTCATTAAAGTTGCCTGTATCATCTGCTGAATAGTTACATACTTTCATAAAGGTTGTCTGGCATTTATTAATTATAATAATAAGCAGAACAGCAATGGCTGGAGTCTCTGGGAGCCATAAAGAAGGCACAGGATAGATACAGTCCAAAGACCAGGAATATTTTAACCATGCTGCCAACGGAAGTCAAAGTCAGCATGTAAGAAAAGCAGCAAAAATTAGTGGGAAGTTGGAGGATTGTGAGATTTTTGATAAGCAACAGAAGGCAACTAAAAAAGCAATAATGAAAGCAAAGCTGAAATATGGTAAACTAGCCAATGATATAAAAGATGATACCAAATGTTTTTTTTATTAGCTATATAAAAAGTCAAAGGCAGGTGATATTGGACAACTGGAAGATGGCACTGGAAAGGTAAGAATGGGGTCAAAGACATGGCGGATGGACAATAAATATTTGCTCATTCCTCACTACCAGTATGCCAGAAATCCGAGAGGGTTGAGGTAGAAGACAGTGTAGTTGCAGTTACTTGGGAGGAGGTTTTTAGGAAACTGAAAGATCTGAAAGTAGAAAAATCACCTAAATTAGATGGACTATAATGATCTTTCAAGAATCACTAGATCCTGGAATGGTTCTAGAGGACTGAAAAATTGCAAATGTCACTTCACTCTTTAAGAAGGGAGAAAGCAGAAGGCAGGAAATTATAGACCAGTCAGTCTGACTTCAGTGGTCGGGAGTCCATTATTGAGGATGAGGTTTAGGTTGGTAAGGAAAGCAAATGCAATGCTAGCTTTCATTTCAAGTGGATTAGAACATAAAAGCAAGGATGTAATGCTGAGGCTCTATAAGCCATTGGTTAGACTGCACTTAGAGTATTGTGACCAGTTTTGGGCCCCTTATCTAGGAGAGGTAGATGGATTAGCCATGATCAAATGGCAGAACAGACACAATAGGCTGGTTGGCCTAATTCTGCTCCTATATCTTATGGTCTTATGGTCTCATAGACCTTCCTTCCACCATGTTTGCAGTTGGTCCATTCAACAGTCCCTGGTAAATGAATAAGTCCATTGCCACATGCAGCAAGTCCTAGACAACATTTAGACACAGGCTGAGAAAAGTCAAGTAGCATTTGCACAATGAAAATGCCAGACTATGTTCATCTCCAACAAGAGAGATTCTAACAATCCACCCTTGACATTCAAATCACAGAATCATAGATCTCGGTATGATTACTTCCCAGCAGGAGACCATTTTCATATCATGTCTGTGCTGGCTTTCTCCCAGAGCAACTCAGCAGTTCCAACTCCCAGCTTCTCCTCTCTAGCCTTGCAAAACTTTCCTCACTATATAATTATCTAATTCGTTCTTGAAGGCCACAGTGGAATTTGCCTGCAGGAAGTGTGCGTTCCAGATTCCAACCACAGGCCGTATTAAAGTGTTGGTTTCTCATGCTATTATTAATACCGTTCCTTTACATTCTATACCTGTGACATCAAGGCAACCGCACTTCCATCAATAGGAACAGCACAACCCTCCCCTGTCCAACCCCCTCTCTGTCCAGGCCTCTCATTGTTTTTAAATATTTCTATCAAATCTCCCCTCAGCCCTCCTGCCTAAAGCAAATGGTGTCAGCTTCTCCCATCGATCCTTCTAATCCTGGGAACTATTCTTGAGAATCTTCTCTAGACCGTCTCCAGTTGCGTCACATCCTTCCTATAATGAGCCAACGAGTACTGAACTGAGATTGAACCAGAGTTTCCAGTATGACTTCTTTGCTTTTGTACTTTGTTGTTAAAGCCAAGGATTGTGTGTGCCTTATTACCACTTTCTCAATTGTCATACCATTTTCAGTAACCTTTGCACTCATGCTCCCAAATCTTTTAGCTCCTTCACCCCTTTTAGAATTGTATCAACCACACTATGTTGCCTCTCCTCTTCCTTGCCACTGTAATATTTCAGCTCATACTTCTCAGCACTGAGCCTCTTCTGCCCTGTGATTGCTCATTGTATCAACTGCTGCAAGTTATCATTCTTCGCCTCACGGTTTAGAATACTTCCACGTCTGTGTCATCCGCAAATTTAGAAATTATAACTTTCTTCCCCATGTCTAACTTTAAAAACAACAGCCTAACACAAATCCATGGGGAACACCACTACTCAACCCCCTCAATAAAACAAAGCAAGGAAGTGAAAACAAAACTGCAGATGCTAGAATTCAGAATTAAAAACAGAAAATGCTGGAAATATGTTCAGTACAGGCCAGGCAGCATCTGTGAAAAGAAAAATAGAATAAACATTACAGATCAAAGACCGTTCATCAGAACAAAAAAAAAAACAAATGTTTATTATGACCCTTTCTTGCCTTTCACTTAACCAATGTTGCCCGATTTATATCATATGCTTTGCTCATAAGCCTGATATGTGTCATTTTGTAAAACACCATCTGGTTGTCCATCTATACCACAGGAAGTGCATTGGCCACCTCAACTCCATCTGAAACTTCTTTAAAATGTTATGTGAAGTATGTTTTATCCTCAACAAATTCTGGCTTGCTTTACTTAACACATTTTCTTCCAGGTGACAATTAATCTTATCTTCAATCAATGTTTCAGATTTTTTTCCCACAAGTAAAGTAAAAGGGATTGGTTGCTGCTTGCTGCTTTTTTTCATTATTGAACATTTAATCTTTCTCCAGATTCTTAATGGCTTGTCAAATCCTGATGAAGGATCTTCAACCTAAAATGTTCTTAGCTCTATAGACACTGCCCGGCCTACTGAGTTTTTGCAGCATTTTCTGTTTTTATTTCAGATTTCCACATTTTTATTTTCAGCTGTTCTGTTGCATCACCCCCATATCCAAAGGGAACAGAAAATTTCCGGGTTCCCTTGATTTCCTCCCGTAGTTGGTTCAAAATCCAGGAACTCATCTCATCTGGTTGTAGCGATTTACCCACTTTATGATTGTCCAACATTCATAATACTTCCACATGATTACATAATCAACTTTGAATATATCAAATGTATCAACTATTACCTCTTTCACTGTTATTTTTAAAGCATCCCCTTCCCTGTGAAGATTGATGAAAAGTATTCATTCAGTATCTGAATATGCTGCCTCAGTATCCATGTGCAATTTCCTATTTTTATCCTTGAGGGACCCCACTCCTCCATGTACTTCTTTTTAAATGTTTGTGTGCCTATTATTCAATTTATGTTCATTTCTTGTTCAATTCCTTTGGCTCTCGATTACTTCCTCAGTAATCGGCCTGATTCTTGCCGGTACTTAAAACACCACACTTGCATTAAGCTGACTTTTAGTTGTCTCATCTTCCTTTCCACAGTGTCTCTTTTATTATCCATGAAGCACTGGATTTGTTTGTCCTTCACTTGCTCTTATAAGATCGTGCCTCAACTGGACTTCAACCTTCCCACAGGTAACTATTATTCTGCTATAGTCCTACTGGTCTAATTTTTATTTCAATTTCAAAGTTCAAAGTAAATCAAGGTCGCCCTGTTCTATCTTGAGATTCATTCTTGCACAAATGCAAAAATAAATAAATAAATAATACTGAGCGCATGAATTGTAGAGTCCTTGGAGGCAAGTCCATAGATTGTGGAGTCAGTTCAGAGTTGAGGTTATTCTCGCTGGTTTAGGATCCTGATGTTTGCAGGATAATAACTGTTACTGGATCTGAAGGGGTGGTACCTAAGGCTCCTGTATGTTCTTCCCAATGGCAACAGCGAGAAGAGAGCATGGCCAAGATGGTGGAGGTCCTTGATGAAGGGCACTTAATTTACGTTAACCAAGACAATGGTGTTACTATCGTCCTGGTCCCATTACAGTGGTAAGGTGGTCGGGAGGCCGCAGGTCAGCTGTCACTCTTCATGGATGGACTGAGTTCAAGTGGTCACTCTACTCGATGCTGACAGAGGATGTGTTTTCGAAATTCTAAGATTTATGTGACTATTGGTGTGGATGGTAGTTTATACTGGTCTCCTTCAGTTTCCTGTTGCCAATTGGTGGGTTGGTGGTTTGTGGTTTGGGGGGTTTGATGTCCTTGTGGGCAATTTGTGCAAGGGAGGGGTTGGGGATTTGGGGTTTGATGTTCCGCTTGGCATTTTTCCATGTGGGGTATCTGTTAGTTTTTAGTGTGTGAGAGAGGGAGTTGGGGATTGATATTATTATCACTGTTTTTTTACCTTCTGGGCAATCTGTTAGCTTTTGTACAAGGGAGTGGTTGGGGGTTTGGGGTTTGCAAGTTTTTGTTTTTGTGTGGGGCAGGGGGTTATGACTTTTCTTTTAATGATTTCCATGGTTTTTCTGTACTTCATGGCTGTCTGAAGAAGACAGCTTTCAGAACTGTATCCTGCATATGTACTTTGCAAATAAAATCAAAAATTAACAAATGAACAAATAAAATGAACCATTTTACCAACCATCAATGTCCTAGGAATGGAGGAAGGCAGATTCATTAATGCTGATATATGTCATGAAATTTGTTGTTTTATAGCAGGAGTACAGTGCAATACATAAAAAATTACTATGAGCTTCAATAAAAATTATACAACAATGAATAAGCTCTGCAAAAGGAGAGCAAGAAGTTGGGTAGTACTCAAGGATTCATGGTCTGTTCCTAAAGTTTTGAGTGTGTGTCTTCAGGCTCCTGAACCTCCTCCCTGATGGTAGCAATGAGAAGAGGGCATGTCCTGCATGGTGAGGGTCCTTAATGATGAGGGCCTTCTTCAGCTACCATCTTTTGAAGACGTACAGTACTTGACGCTGGGGAGGTTAGTGCCCATGATGGACCTGGTTGAGTCCACAACCCTCTGGAGCTTTTTCAATCCTGTCCATTAGCGCCTCTATACCAGTCAGTGACACCGCCAGAAAGAATGCTCGCCACAGTACATCTATAGAAATTTGTTAGAATCTTTGGTGACGTACTAAATCTCCTCAAACTCCTAATGACATATAGCTGCTGGTGTGCCTGCTTCGTAATTGCGTCAATATGTTGGGCCCAGGATCAATCTTCAGAGATGGTGATGCCCAGGACAACACCACCAACTCAAACGCAACGAGGGATGGGCAATTAATGCTGGCTTTCCTGGTGCTGTCAATGTCCTGAAAATGATTTTTTAAACTGCTGTGTTTTCTTTTAAAGCTGACTATTGCTCACTTGAGGGTATTGACCTCAGCTTGTCGAAGAGAGAACAAGAAAAAACAAAAGACTTTTGTTCTGGCTCAGAAAAAAGATTCACTTGCACAACTAGCACTTCTAATTTGTATTGAAGCTCTCTGTGGTGAAGAAAAATGCTTGCATACAGACTGAAACCACGTGAGACCCGACAATGAGGCTTTGGGCGAGAAATAAAAATCCCACCCTTAACGCTGAAAACATTGGTCTATTAGAAGTCAGTCATTGGCAAATGACAATGATAACTGAGATCCAAAAATGGTAAGGGAATAGAGGAATCCCAAAATAAAAATGATCTGCATCAGTTGGATCTAAACAGTAATATCTTAGTTAAAAACAGAGAAAAACAAACTGCAGTAAGGTGTCATGGAGTAAAATGATTATCATGTAGAAAGATTTGTTTCCCATACTCTCTGGATGCCCCACAGCATTTTACAGTGAATAGATTATTTTTGATGTGCACTCGTTGCTTTTATGTTGGGAAATGGCAAGGCATTTTGAATAAAACAAGTCTCTACAAACAGCCAGAAGGTAAATAATCAGATAATCTTTCTCTGCTGGTGTTGGCGTATGATAAATATTAAATTGTGTTCCTGTTTACTTTTTGGATGAAGACCCTCAGAGTAACATGTCAACAAACAACCAGCAATGCAGGAGCACCTCCACGCCACATCAACATGTAGCCATGATTACAAACATGGAGCCACAGAACGAGGCAGAAGCCACAACCTTTCAACAGTGAAGAAGGCTGCAACCATTGATCCAAGATGGTCAAACTACTAATTGATCTATTTGAAACAACACTAACTTTTCTAGCTGGCACTATATTATTAGGATCATTAACCAGCAAAAAAAGAATACGTGCCAAAAATTACAAGCTCCACTCCTAACAGCGATAAATAGGAAAATATTACTCTGTTACACCCTTTGGTTTCTATTTTTAGAGAAAATCTATGCTGAATTTCTCTTCATTATTCCTGGCTGCAACTAACTATTCTAATAGTGGGAGGCATGCTGGCCCAATGGTTAGCATCACACTTTATGGTGCCAGTTTTGCAGCGATCCAGGTTCGATTCACACCCCTGGCTCTGAGTAGTTTGAACATTCTCCCCATGACTATGTGGGTTTTCTCTGGGGTGGTCTGGTTCCCTCCAACGTTCCAGAGATGAACGGGTTACGGTTATTAAGTTGTGGGCATGCTATGCTGGCGCCAGAAGCATCGTGACACTGGCTGCCCCCGAGCATCCTCAGACTTTGTTGGCCGTTGACACCCTTCACTGTAGTTTTGATATTTCAATGTACATGTGACAAATACAGCAAATCTTTATCTTTACACAGTGGCACCAAATCTCATTGGCCAAAAATGTCAAGTTATTAGTGGAATTGAGAATTACCACTTCCTCCTTGTTCTTAACAAACTCAAAGGAATACCTTTGGAAAACCTTGATTAGGTGGAACTAGATTATAGTGTGCAGTATTATGGTCACCTCACTATGGGAAGGATTTGATTGCACTGGAGAATGCGTTTGTTTGGAGCAAGGGGGTTGAAGAGGGTGATTCAAAATTATCAGAGGTATAGAAGGTAGGTAAAGGTCGCTCACAGTTATAACGGCCTGATTTAAGAATAGCTCATACATCTGAATGAACATTAGGGAGACAGTTGGGATGGAGCTGTCAGCTGCTGCAGGGCTGCAGGCATCTTCTGCCAGCTGGGTACACAGTTTGTGGCAACATCACTGCTTCTCTCAGAGAATAGTTAAATTAAACTCCTTTGGTTGGCTTATATTTCTAGTTAATTACATTGCGGTGCAGTGGCGTTTACGACATGTAAGCTGTTCAGGTTGCGAACAGCTCTCAGGAATGGAACCCTTTCATAACACTTTGAGGACGACTGGTTAAGAAACGTTTCCCACAGCAAAGGAGCCAGAGGTATCAGAGGCAAAGTGTTGAGGTGAAGAATCGGGTGTTTAAAGAGGATCCTAGGAAGAAAATTTTCAGCTGGAATCTGGAATGCACCGCCTGAAAGGATAGAGGCAGAGACTTCCACAACATTAAATAAATATTGAGACAAACACTTGAACTGCTGAGGCATTGAGGCCTACCAAGTGCGTACTGGAAAATGGGATGAGTGAAAATCCCACTGCTCAGTAAGGAGTTTATACATCTCCTTGTAACTGCGTGGATTTCCTTCAGTTTGTCTGGTTTCCTCCCACGCCGCAACATTGTATGGGTTAGTAGGTTACTTGGTTACATGGGTTAATTGGGATAGGTGGGCTCATTGGGCCAGAATGGCCTGTTACCTTGCTGTATCTCTAAAATAAAAAAAAATAATAAATGCCTACTTAATAATTGGCATGAACATAGTGGGTGAAGAACCTGCCCCTGTGGTGTATGACTCAATAACTTCATGACTCTTAGTTAAACCCTTCAATTATGTGAATGTTGACATGTGCAGTTTCTGCAAAGATATTTTAGATAACTTTCTAGATATGCTTGAGCAAGTCAGAGCCAAACCAATGAAGACTAATCCCATTTGTCAGGGTTATAGTTGTAAGATATTGGAGAAAGACGATTTGGTTGAACGTGCAAGAGATTTACAAGAACGCTAGAGAAAGAGGTTTGCAAAACATGGCTAATCTATAGTCCAAGTTTATTGTTCTACCTTTGAGCTAAATTATTTGAGCTAAACATACTTCAAAGACTGTTTTCAACAAGAGGTACAGTAGATTGTGATGGTTCCCACTGTTATGCACACTGATAAAGCAAAGCTATTTGGAAAGTACTTAAATGAACGCAAGATCCCTCCATACTCTTTCCCTGTGATGTTCCACTAAGCTTGCAGTGAAGGACCAATACGATCTACTACAGAGCAACCTCTGCATAAATGCACAGAGCACATTTACCATAGCAACCTTCCTGATACCAGGTTACGTGCTTTCTCATGCACAAATGGGTCCACAGCACAAATTTTCTTTTGTAGCTGTGTGCATCAAGAATGTTCCTCAGCTACAGGGTTGCCCGTATCTCCTGAAAGGCTGCCTGCAATGGGATTTCTAAAAGTGCTTTATTAAATAAAGCCAAAGACATCATCCAAGCCAGATGCTTTCCACAGATTCGCTCTCCAGAAGACTGATACATCCACCATTGTGACTGATGTTTCAGGTGCACTGTAGGCTGTAGGGGTGAGTGGTGACATAACAGTCCTCTTCTGTTCAAAACATGTATAGAATGTGTTAGGCTCATTGGGAAGAGCAGAGCTGCCTGACTTCAACTTGTAGTATGTTATAGCATGTAAGCACTGCCACAACTGACAGCTAGTCCAGGGTTCAATTTTGGACTGGTATTACCTTAGACCAATGCCCTGCATTTCTACAATATCAACACGGCAGCCCAAAGTAGGTAGTGAAACAGTCTGCAACGTCATCTGTAAAGATTATCTCTCTTCTCCCTGCTTCCATAACGAAGGAGCCCCAGGAACCTTAGTTCCCACAGCACTAGGTTCAGGAACTATTATTATTCTTCGGCCATCGGGCTCCAGAACCAGTGTGAATGACTTCACTCACCTCAATGTTGAACTGATTCCACAACCTACAGACTCACTCTCAAGGATTCTGCAACTCCTGTTCACAGTGTTATCTATTTACCGATATTTTTTATGATCACAAGACTCTGCTAGTCTACCTCATCAGAGAGTTGCTCTTTGTTGGAGTAGAAGGAGGAACTGGACGGTGTGGGCCATGTTGCTGCGTACTGCAAAGAGGCGGTGGAGTCAGTGGGTGAAGGCAGTGCATAGTCTAACGGTGAGTGATTGTCCCTGTCATTTCTCTTGAGATTGCAAAGACCCTGTTAGATATTGGTAATGTGGAATGCTGCAAGTCTGCTTCACTGGTTTATTGGCAGGATCAACGGCGAGGGAGCTGCATGCCCTTGCTTGTAGCGCAGAGTAGGGTTCATGCTGTGGTATTGCCTGTTGCAGCTACCCAGCACCGGTGACGCCGCAGGCGATGTCCATGCTAGATCGGGGGCTGACCCTTCCATTAGTGCTGCCCTCCAGTGTTTGCTCTGTAAAAGACTCACTGGATTGCGTTCGCCTGTAGATTATTATTGGCAGCAACATCCATGGACTATGGGACTTGTGCTATATTATTTTTGTGTGTGACAGTATGTTTATTGCTATCTTAAGTATTATAAGTACCTTGTGTGCTTTGCATGACTGTTTTGCACCTTGACGCACTGTTTCATTTGACTGTACTCATGGATATTCAGGTACAGTTGAATGACGATTAAACTTGAACTTGATTTTTTCTGTATTTGCACAGTTTATCTTCATTCACACATTGGCTGTTTGTCAGTCTTTGTAGTTGTGCATTATTCTGTTGTATTTCTTTGTTCTACTGTGAATGTCTGCACCAGTCTCAAGCTTGTACATGTACTTTAATAATAAATTTACATTGAACTTTGCACTTTGAGGATGTCATAATGCATAATGCAGATAGTTTGGTAATACTCTTAATCCTCTGTTGTTAGACTTAATTTGGTGTGCAAGAGGTTGATACACCTCATCCTGCTCAAAATTTTCACTGATTCTACCCTAACGTACAAAAAGCAATGCACTATGAAAACTGTAAATAAAAAATATAATGTTACGTAGATTTTGTTAGCAATCCTAATTAGGTAGTTAACACTAATTATCTTACCTTGTAGTTAAATGAATCAGAATCAGAATCAGAATCAGACTTTAATGGCCAAGTACCTGTGCACATACAGGGAATTTACTTCCGGCAGATGTTGTCTCTCTGCTCATAACAATAATAATGATAAATATAAATGAAAATATAGATTATACATACAGGTAGTGCAATCCAAGTAATAGTTAGCCAACAGTTAATGGAAGCACTTGCATGCATTTTGTATTCTTCCAATTCTAACATGATTCTAATTTGATTCTGTGCCAGTGAAAAACTTCAGAATGATCAAAGGAATGCAGCTTTTTTTTTTCTAGATTTGTTAAGCTAATGCTGTTTCTCAACAGTTTTGAATTTCACACAATCACACAGTTTCTTTCACGCTCGATCCTTAAACATGAAAGGGCTGGAGTTTTTCCATGGTTTTTGAGTTGGGATTCCCTGTACTGACATATTTGGTTCCTTTCGTGGGATCTGTTCATCAAGAATTTCTTCAATTGCCTTTGATTCACCTAGCCTATAAAGGTTTCAAGATTGAAGATTCAAGGTTGTTTCATCTCATTTCCTGTACACAAGTATAAGGAGAATGAAACAATTATTACTTTAGATCTGATGCAGAGAAAAAAACACAGAAGATAAAGAACACCATAATAATACTTAAAACACATAATAAATATAAATACATAAAACAGTTTATATACATAGATTGATTTTGCTCTATTATGAAACATTAGTGATTTATATTTTTTCTTTAGAAATACAGCATAGTGAAGGTCTCATGAGCCTGCGATTACGCCCATGTGACCAATTAAACTACTAAACTGTGTGTCTTTGGATTGTGGGAGGAAACCAGAGCACCAGGAGGAAACCTACGTGGTCACGGGAGGACATACCATACATACTCCTTACAGGCAGTGGCAGGAATACAACCCAGGTCACTGGCTGCATTGCAATAGTATTTTGCTAATCACTGTGCTACCAAGTTGCCCAATGTAAAGTAAGGCATCTTGGCAATACTGCAAACTATTAAAATGCCTATGTGTCATTTTTTTCGATGTCTAAATGTCATTCTTTTATTTTCCATCTTGCCTGATTATACATAGGCCTGTTTCTTGAGGGTGGTTAACAAGCACAAGCTTTATTACTATGTCATCAAGTCTTTTATCATTTTGATCAAACACTCTGACAGAAAAAGAATTGTGACTAAAGTCAGAAAACGTAGTTGTGAGTTGTGAGATCTCATGCTTGATGCGTGACATCAGATAAAATATGCGTGATATGGGAGTGCCACCTTTTAGTTTTGATGTAGATTATGGAGATATATCTTGGCCTTTGATTTTGACAAGTGAGTAACTCAACATTTCATGCCCATAATTGCCTATCAATTATTTAAAAGTATTTCTGATTGGAACGGGAGATCTTGGAAAGAAAAATCGATTTCTTTGGTCAGTGAATGTATTTAGGCAAATTAATTTGATAATAAATGAAACAATGCTATTTGCAATGAAGAAATTCTCTTTAGGGAAGTAAAAGGAGCTTGTAGTTTCTAAATTAGGTGAAACATTCATTCTGATCGCAGTGGATGATAAATGTACAAGGTTACTGTTAGCATGTACTGGGTGCAGCTACACTAATCCATGCACATTACTGCTCACTTAAGACCAAGTAAAGTCTCTCAGCAAAATTCTTTACCTTCTTCCTCCATATTCTCTGTCTCAATTTTCTGTCATTTATGGCTTGTAGAGTTTGCTATATCAAAGAGAAAAGCTACTCGTATGAGTCATTTGAGAAGGTACATATGTAGGAAGAGGATTGAAAACCTGGGTAGCACAACGAGAGCTATTTCAATTATGACTAAACTGCACTTTTAAAATTAAATGTTATTTGAATGGGATAGTCCCTTTCTCATTTCTGTCATATCCTCCTCCAGTTCTTGCCTTGATTGGTGCTTAGTCGATATAAGGCGTTCCTTGACAAGCAACTAAAACTTTGTGGTGAGACCATGGATAATGAGATGATTGCAAATGTGTCTTTTCAGTCAAAACCAACACTTTGAGTGTAGCACAACCTTGCAGACAAGGCAACACAGTTCAATCCTGATCTCTAATGTTATAAGACCATAACACATAAGAGCTAAATAGGCCATTCAGCCCATCAAGTCTGCTCTGACTTTGTATATTCTCCCAGTGATCTGATTTCCTTCTGCAACCCAAGAACATGTGTAATTGGCCACTGTGAATGCTTCAAGTGAGTGGTAGAACCTGGAGGGAGTCATTGGGGATGTGGGGAGAGTAGAACTGATTATTGATGGATTATTGTAAATGAATGGTTTGTTGGTCAGTTTAAGTCTGTCTTTGTGCTGTTTAGCACCATAGCTATGATTCTATTTCAACAACAATTTCCTAACAACCTTATCTTTTGAGTACATTTCGGGATAAAACTTTTACTGAGTGCATCTTATCCCATCATTTAAACCAGTTAATGATGAGTTCACTACGTTCAAATTTGATAGCGAGCTGAAGCCAGACTGGGTCGGGAACAGTGTTTGAAAAACAAGCAACTTAATAAGAAGACATGCTGAAACGTCTGCTGCCTCACAGAGCAACACAGAAAAATGGTATCAAAATATCATCCGCACTTGCCTGGGTGGCAGCAGCACAGTGGCTGAGTTTTTGAAAGAGCGAAAAGATTTCTAATCCTATCCTGGGAGCTAGGAAGTTTTCAATCAGTTTGGCAATTTAAACAGAGATTAAATTGTCAGTAATGTAGGCAGCATAGTGGCTAGTGCAAAGCTTTTACATCTCAGTGCAATTTTGGTGCCATCGGCAAGGAGTTTGAACGTTCTCCCTTCGATCATGAACTTTCCTCTGGGTGCTCCAATTTCCTTCCACAGTCCAAAGATGCACCAGTTGGTAGGACAATTGATCATTGTAATTGTCCTGTGATTAGATAGGTGGGTTGCTGGGCGGTAGGGCTCATTGGGCCGAAGGGCCTGTACGCTGGATCTCTAAATAAATAATTAAATAAATGGTATATTTGAAGCAACTCAAATTTCCCATCCGGTTCTTCTTCAGAAATGAAATCTGTTCTGACCAATTCTGGCAGTTGAATGACTCCTGGTCCAAACAATGTGCTTGAAATGGTTCAGGAAGCTATTCGATAGAAAGCTAGTAATTGCTGGAGGTGATGTCTCAAACCCATGAGAAAGAAGCATTTATAACCATCTGCAATTAGCAAAAACAAGGGAAAGCCGTGTTAAATCTTGAAGTTGCCCTTTCAATATGAAAATGGAAGGATGAAGCCATTATTTCATGCATTAGACATGGCAGCCATGTAATTGAATGGAGATGCTGAGGAAGCATTACAAGCTGGAAGGTGATAGGTAGAGCCAGGTGAGGGGGAAGGTAGGTGGGTGGGAGAGGGGGGATGAAGTGAAAAGTTGTGAGGCGATAGTTAGAAAAGGTGAAGGGCTGAAGAAGAATAAGGAATTTGATTGGACAGGAGAGTGGACCATGGGAGAAAGGGAAGGGGGAAGCTCACTAGGGGGAGGTGACAGGCAGGTTAGGGGGAGAGAAGGTGTAAAGGGGGAGTCAGAATGGGGATGGAAAAAGAGAGAAGGAGGAGGTGGGAAAATATAATTGCAGTTAGAGAAATTAATGTTCATGCCATCAGGTTGGAGTCTACCCAAACCAAAGTTATAAACCTGGGTATTCAAATTACTGATAGAAGCTTGCAATTGCTGGACTTATCTTAATACTTTTAAATACTGGATATAATAGAATGGTCTCATAAGGAAATAGTCTGATTATTTTGAAGAACTTAAGATGTTTGCAAATAGGAATTCAAGAATCTTAACATCTCTTTGTAGAAAATAGGGAATGGCTGTATGTGATTGGCTTCATTCAGCAGTGGAACTTCTGTATTCCCTACAATAAATTTTCATGCTACAGATGTAATACTGTACATCTTAAGTCTGTCATGTAATACTGTGGTGTGTAGGAAATTCTTTTCACAGAGGGTGGCGAGTCTTTGGAATTCTTTCCCACAGAGGCTGGAGCATCAGGGGTACTTAAAGAGAAAAAGAAGGATTTTTGAACAATTGAGGTCTATTGAGAAATTACAAAAGAAGAAATGAGGACTGTGGCAGATCAGCCATGATCTTATTGAATAGCAGGATATGGCTGAAGTGCTGAATGGCCTACTCCTGCTCCTATTTTCTTTTGTTCTAATGTTATTTCCAGGACCATGAGGAAATTGGTTGAGGAATTCACAATGTGGAGTACCCTTTGCCACTTTCATGGCATGTGGCCCTGTAAATTCCTTAAGAGATTATTTTTATCAAAGGGCATAACCCAGTGAGTTTTGGCAAGGTTCTGAACAAGAGTATCAAAACTTTGGCTTGTTATGTAAGTAGTGACAATTAGCCTTTAAATCCAATGTGAAGAAGGCCTCCTTCTGGTCTGGAAGCCAGTTTACTTTTTGACAACACGGTTTAGTTTGTAAACAGTCAGTGCTTCTTGTCATCCCCTTTGAAAATTTTCAACATCTACAAAACCTCTCTGTGTCAACGCATAAATTCACTTCTATAGTTTCCTTTCAAGTTTGCGGATCTTTGCAGTTAATCTAAGTTTATTTTGTAATTAGTTCAATGAGAGTAGTGTCTGTGGATTTCCTTCTTCCTTGTATTACAACGTAAGGAAAATCCATTCTGTGAACTGGTGTGCAGTGTTGCATCCTTCCATTCGGTGTCATAATGCATTGAGTTCTGATGAATACCGTTTTCCTGATTCTGCACAAATTCTAAAGTGAGATTAGAAGAATACTTCTACTGTTGGGATTGAGCACTGAGTACAATTATGTCATTCAAATCAATCAATGATATTACCATCACATTCATTTTTATAGTCATATACTGGGTCTGGAAATGTGTTTGAAAATCAAGAAAGGTATGTTAATATTTCTTCTGCCTCATATTTTCTTGAAATGAAATAATGAGAATTATAATTATGTTATACAATACTTATATTATGTAATGTAATAACAATAATAAGAAAAGACACTTACTTTCTTAGGCAACCAGAAATGAGCTGTAATGTATTAGCGTCACTCTTGTCCTTGGGATTCAGAATGAAAGGGCCTGGACACAAATCTATTAAAACATCTATTTCATGGCAACTTGATCTGAACTTGTCCTTACTGGCCTTCCAGTTCAATGGGATTACTGTGAGTTCATCGCATTGAAGTTCAATGGGAATGCTGTGAGTTCATCGCATTGAAGTTCAGTGGGAATGCTGTGAGTTCATCGCATTGAAGTTCAGTGGGAATGCTGTGAGTTCATCGCATTGAAGTTCAATGGGAATGCTGTGAGTTCATCGCATTGAAGTTCAGTGGGAATGCTGTGAGTTCATCGCATTGAAGTTCAGTGGGAATGCTGTGAGTTCATCGCATTGAAGTTCAGTGGGAATGCTGTGAGTTCATCGCATTGAAGTTCAATGGGAATGCTGTGAGTTCATCGCATTGAAGTTCAGTGGGAATGCTGTGAGTTCATCGCATTGAAGTTCAGTGGGAATGCTGTGAGTTCATCGCATTGAAGTTCAGTGGGAATGCTGTGAGTTCATCGCATTGAAGTTCAATGGGAATGCTGTGAGTTCATCGCATTGAAGTTCAGTGGGAATGCTGTTGGCTGGCACATTCCAGGCTGGAGGAGCACATCCTGAGGGACACACTGAAGCTTGGTGCAGCCTGTGCTAAAGCTTTATGGGGAAGGACTACAGTCTAGGGTTCTTAGGCGACTGGGGTTTGATGGGCTTGTGGGGAAGCAGCCCCCAACATCTGAAGTTTGTACCATCCCAGAGAGCCACACAAGTGACAATGGTGCTATGTACACAGAAATGTGCTAACAGTACTGATGTAAAGAACCAGCAACACTGAATTTCTAGACTGAACACCACTGTGGACTTAAGGAGTCATGGACAATGTTTTTACTTTCGTATTTGCATTTATTTTGAGTAAAGTTTAGAATTAATGTATAAAAATGTCAACTTATCCTTTCATCTGTACAGATGGAAGAGTTGGCTGTATGATCTCGCCAACTCTTTCAAAGGAAATCAAATGAAATAATCCATGATTCTGAGGGAAATCTACAGAGCGGATGCTTTGAGGATGTTTGCCCAGGTTGGGCTGTAAAATTAGCGGGCTTCGACTCTGGAAAAGGGATTATCCACTGAAGGTTGAATTGACGAGGAATTTCCTTTCCGAAGGTTGTGATTCTTTGATGTGTTCACCGCTGGGGAGCTAGTGGATGCTGAGTCATTATATGGAGATAGATGTTTTTGTCATTGTGGAATTGTGCAGGAAAGTTGAGTGTAGGCCAAAGATCAGATCCCCAATGATCTTACTGAATGGCAAAGCAGATTCAAAGATTTCAATGGCCTACCGTTGCTCATGTTCCTACGATACATTTACTTAAGCCATAGAAATGCTGCTTGTGTCATAGAGACAGAGACTTACACTGCAGGAAATAGGCTCTTCAGCTCAACTGGTCAATGCCAACCAAAATGCCCCATCCAAGCGAATCTCATTTGCCAATGTTTGACCCATAACATTCTCAGCCACTCCAGTTCATGAACCTGTCCAACTGTCTTTTGAATATTTTTATTGCACCTGCCTCAACCACATCCTCTGGCAGTTCTTTCAACATAGATACCACGCTTTGAGTAAAAAGTTTGCCTATCTATTTCTTGTTAAAACTTTCCCCACTCACCTTAAACCTACAGTATACCCTCTAGCTCTTGATTCCCCAAACCTGTGAAAATTACTAAGTCAATTCACCTTATTTATGCTCCTCATTATTCTACACATCTCTATACGATTATCTCTCAGTCTCCTGCACTCCTAGGAATAAAGTTCAAGCATGTCCAGCCTCTCCTTCAGTCCCTCATATCCTGGCAACAACTTGTAAATCTTGTCTGCACCCTTTCCTGTTTAAGAACATCGAGTAAGGTGACCAAAACTGAACATAATACTCTAAGAGTGGCCTCGCCAGTATCCTGCACAACTGCATTGCATTGGTTCTGAAAGGTTTTGATTTTAACTGCCTTACTTGTTTGGCTCTCTCCTCAGTCTTTTCTTGGATGATGTGAATTTCTAGAGCCTTCAAGGGAATGGATGTGAACTCCCCCATGATTACTAAGGGTAGTATTGCTCTAAGCATCTGTCAGTAGGGGGTGTCACAGGTCAAGCTGCAGCGTGGCCTAATTTATGACGCATTGGACTGGGACACAGGACATGAATTCTCACTTAATTCAAATTCAAAGCACACACACAGAAAGTTGAATTTTTTCACAGATGAGTTTCTTAAAGAGGAATTGAGTTTTCAATGAGGATTTGACACATAAGATGCTAAAGGTTTCTCTTTCTTCTTTTGTCTTTTAACTTTAAAATTGACAAGCAAAAATTTAAAAAGCAGAGCTTCATAAATGAACAAAAAGTATAATACATCATTACTGGAATATGACTATACTCTGGGGATCAATGAGACTTTACAATTCATTATCACCATAATTTGCCATTTGACAAATAATGTGGTGAAAATCCAACTCCTCAGCTTTCCCAAATCCCTGTGGTGATATTTTGTGGTATTGCATTCCCATTATTATATTCACCACAGGACAGATTTTCAGTTATTTGGGGAGACAAAGGATATAGGATTAGTGAAGGAAAATGGTGTTGAGATAAACGATTAGCTGAGATTTTATTGAATGGTGCAGCTGGCAAAAGAGACAGGCTTCTATTTCCTGTGTTCTCTATTTCTTGTGTTGATATTCAGAAACTATTTCTGGCATGCAGACGGAAAAATTTAGGGATGCAAAAGAAGTAACAGATCTACGAACGTGGAAAACTCCAAATTCCAAAGGCAAGAAGCAGTAATGTATAGAATAACATACACAAAATGCTGGAGGAACTCAGCAAGTTAGGCAGCATCTACAGAGGGGAATAAACAGTCGACGTTTCCAGCTGAGACACTTAGCAGGACTGTTTACTCCTCACCCTAGATGCTGAGCTCCCGCAGCATTTTGTGTGCGTTGCTCAGCATCTCCAGCATCTGCGTTTATAATGTATGGAATAAATTGTTTCAGTCTCTCTATAGCTCCTGAATCAAATAGTATATAGTTAAGGAATTCAAGACTTGGCAGGCTGCAAGTGAACTAGAGTATCCTCCCTCTGGACAGTGCTGTTTTCCCAAAAGTTTGATTGAAATTTAGCAAAAGCACACAAGCGGTTGTTGGGTAATGATTAGACCTTTATTTCAAAAACAGTTGGAATTAAGCAGCAAAGTCCAAGAAAAAGTGTAGTTGGGTTGTATTTTAACCTTTTTGTGCCATGATTATATTTTCAAGTGATCCTGTTAATTAGAAAAAGGGACTGAGGAAGTACAAAGTGCAATTTTGTCAAATTCATAATACACTTTAAACTCAGTTGGCTATGTTGCAGTCATTTGCTCAAAGAATGTCTTTGTACTTAACAAATAGTAGACAGATCCATTTTTATACCTTAGTTATTTGACTGAATTCAGTGATTACAATCCTTTCTCTGATCGAGATTGTACAGGTACATCAGGGATATTATCAGATTTTACCAAGGTGTGGTAATATAGTCATCACATTGGATCAATCAGTTCAAAGCACTGGCCTGTTAGACATATAGAGTGGTATATTACTGAAGAAAGTGTCAATTCTGGGAACATTTTTGGAAATCAAAAATGGTTTCCTGTAATAACCTTCCTGGTAGATAAGCTGGGCTGTGTTTCAAGACTTTATTCAGCTGTGTTGCATTTGTCCCATTTCAATGCCTATTGTCCCCAGTTGTTTGTCTTATAAAATTAGGATTTCCATTCTATTTCTATTAGTAAAACCAACTTAAATATAGGCTCAATTCTGTTTTAGTCATCCAAGTGTTGTTAACTCTTATATAAACCTCTGATTATTTGTGATTCACAGATTTAAACATAATTAGTAATATGACAGGCACTAACAGTGCATATGGTTTTATCATTCTATTGTCTACATTATCTAATAGTGACTTTCAGGGCAACTACACGTAGAAGGCTTAATGAACTAGCTTGTAGGTTTTGTCTTCGTAGGGCTATTTTGCTTTCAGTGCAATCTATTAGTATCCTTACTGGACTCTTAACACCCAACCGATAAGCAATTTGATTTCTGAGGCCACGTGGATTTCTTTCACAAGTATAAATGTGACAATATTCTAAATTTTTTAAATACTTTTTTATCTTTATTGGAACTTTAACATTATTTTTAGTCCATTTTGCACGTGTTTAGTGGATTTATACAACTGAAGTCAAGTCTTATAAATACATAAAATGCTGGCAGAACTCAGCAGGCCAGACAGCATCTATGGGAGGAGGTAGTGACAACGTTTCGGGCCGAAACCCTTCATCAGGAGTCAACCCTTCATATAATTCAAATCTTCCTGGTCAAGGGAGTCATTGCTTGTTCCTTTATCTTCCTTCAGTGCACTTTGCTTCAGCTGGTTCACACTGTGTGCCAGATAAAGTGAGAGAACTGCAGTGGGTTTGAAAATTCTAATGTCTGCAATGGTGCAGCTGTAGGAAGGGTGGATTAAATGCTCTAATAACATGGCATCAATTTAAATTAAAAAATAATGGTTTAGAGATCTGTTTGATTGGACATTGGGCAAATTTTGACTTTAAGTGAGAATGTAAAAGGTGACCATTTTAGATTACCAGCTCTTGATTGATGGTATCAATCTGTCTCGAAGGACAATAGAAATAATGTCTGGATGGAAGGTATGGAGATCTTGGGGTGCCCAGTTGTGAAGATCCCCCTCTTGGCCTCCAGTGTACTAGTCCAGAGGAAAGCTTATGAAGCAATACATTTGGCCCCAGCTTGGCTGCAGGCGCTGCCGGAAGGATGTTCAGTGATGTCCAGCCCCCTGACGGGCTCCACTCCACATCTGCTGTCTGGGCGGACGCCCATAGCATTCATCTCTTCCGAGGCTGCCCACAAGGCAGTGGGGCATAGCTGGGGATCTGGTTCACGGACACCAGGGCGTGTCCACACACTGGTGGGCCTGCGTGCTACGTGCGCAGGGGCCAGACCTCCTCCCCGATCTCTGGGGATCAGCCCGAGTCTGAAGGGTGTTCAGTTTCCGTGTGTTGCCAACAAGGAAGCGCGACATGAGTCTTGCAACCAGAGGCTATATACTGGCAGGGAGAGACTTACACATCCAGCCCTCCTTTTCACAAGACTGCTAGCCAGTAGTGGAGGCTGAAAGCATTACCCACTACACTACCACACTAGATGCGTCACAGCAACCATTCTGAAACATGGTAGCTATTACCAATGTCAAAATTACCCTATTTATTCACCAATTCAATACCATGTCATTATTACTTTAAATGTAAAGATGTCTGTGCTTCCTCCCCAATCTGATAAGTAGGGAAAAAGACGTGGTGGCATTGTTTATGATTTTATCTCGGTCGAAAGGCCTTTTTCTGTGCTGTACTTTTCTATGGCTCTAAATAGCCATTTGAGTGGTGGTTACCAAGGTAACGGGATGCAAAATCCAGAGCATCTGCAGAAAGAGAAACGGCCCTTTCATCAGAACCTCTATTTTCTGTACCTTATTTCATTCTTTCCAAAACCTACATCGTTGGTGAGTCTCACTGGACATCCATTGTCTGTCTCGCTCTACGTTCCTGTCTAGGTCTGTTGAAGAAAGAATATCCCAGCAGAAACGTCCACACATGATGGAGAAAAAAAAGAACTATTGATAGCAACTTACAGAGTGTCATGAACATGGATGTGTTTCACTAACCCGTGTGCGTGGATGGAAAGTTACATGGCAAAACAGAACCTAGAAAGATGAAGCAACAATAACAATAGTTTTATCAAATAATACAGCAGCATTATGGTTTTACTTAGTTCATAATGACTAATCAACTTCTAGTACGTTAATACTTCTAGGTTTAAAGCATGCTGACAAAAAAGTTATTGGAAAAATCGTTTGACTGAACAGACTGTGAAATCATTTTTCTGCCTACACTGCAAATGTGAAGAATTCAAACCAAAACATCATTAGACTGGTAGATAATTTGGATTTGAAAACTTGCAGCATATCATACAGGGAGTCTAGACAAAATGTTCCCACCAGCATAATAATAATAGTTATGTCTGTCTTAAGGCCTTGAGTACAAAGTATCATGTATATTTAAAGCACGCACTTTCTAGGAAAAAGACCCAACAGCTGAAAGCGATCCTGACACATTCCATGCAATGAAGTATGTCCAATTCCTTTCCTATAATAGCTTTAAGAGCCACGCCTTGATGTGCACAGAAAGTGTCTTCTTGTCACATGGGGTCAAGTTACTTCTGCTAAGCTCTATTCCAGGACTGTCGCTGGGACTCTGTGATGTATGTTTACAGTGTGAAGCATTGCTTAGGGAGCTCAAAGTCCTGCCTTCATGACAACCAAGGCCAGACAGGAATTGACCCAGAATGTTTTAAGTTCAACAGACAATTCACAACTTGAGTTCATATTTCCTGATTTTGTTCTTTGCTTGTGACGCGAATTCTTTGGGGAGTCTTGGAGTATAAGCAATTGTGTCAAAATAAAACAGCTTCGTTTGACTTGTTTGGTTTGAATTGAATATTTGTGTCAATCATGCAAGCAAACTTTTCCTAGCTTCTACCAATGGTGATGCTGAATTAGATTTTATCATCTGGGACAATATATATTCCCAGTTTCCCCCTTTAGTTATGGGTAAGATCAGTTCTTGGAACTCGCATCGTGGAACAGTGAAGTTTTGTGTTCAAACTCCAATTCCAGACCATAAAAAAACCAAGGCTAAAATTTCAGTGTAACACCAGCAGTCAGAGCTAATACTTATTAAGTAAAATGCTGCCCTGAGGGTCTTGTTCTCTCTTGCTAAGTGAGAAAGGGAGTTTAACCCATCAATCTGGCTAATATTTATTCCCCATTCCCCCATTCAATGGTTGATCTGAACATTAGCATGTGAAAAGTTCAGGAGGGAAAGAAAGTTGATGTTAGACTTATGGAGTTCCAAAATGCAATTGATAATGTACCACATAAAAGATTTTACATAAGGCTGCAGGCCTTGGAATAAAATAGCCTGTAGTGACGTGGAACAAAAATTGGCTAAGTAACAGAAATAGCTAGGAAAGATTAGTGAAAGATTGATTTTAGAATTGGAGGCAAGTGTTCTACTGAATTTTCAAAGCCACAGTATCAGGACCAATGATTTTCTTACATATGTTAATGATCTGAGGTTAGGTGTATAAATATAATGTCCACTTTTAAAGGGGGAAAATCTCAAGAACTCAGATGTGTGTTTAACTACGAAGTGAAATGAAGGAGGCCTCAAGGAGATAGACATAAGCTGTTGGAAAAGGCAGACGGATGACAGGCAAACCTTAATGCTGAGAATTGAAAAGGGTCACTTTCATAGAGTCAAAGAAACATAGAATGGGAAAAGAACCTTTGGTCCACCAAAACGGCACCGGACATCAGGAATCTATTTTTACACAGCTCAGTTATTTTCACCAGATTCCCATCAGCACTTGTCCCCAACCCCCACCTCCCAGATTCGAGCACTCACCTGCGCATTAAGGACAATTTAGTGTGGCCAATTAACCTGAAACCCCAAACATTTGGTGGCTATGAGAGGAAACTGGAACACCCAAGGGAGACCCAAGCAAAATCCCACTGTAGAAAGAAGGAAACAAGGCAATATAAACTAGAGTCCACACTCAGAATTTTTAAAGAGGCACAAAATCAGGGAGATTTAGGAGTATATTGGCATGGTTTTTTCCTGTTTGGAAGCACTCACTCCAGTAGTTTGCCCACCATTGAATTTAGCCTCACTGGTCTTTAATTTCCAAGGTTATTCTTATTACCTTTCTTGAATAAAGGAATAACTTTTGCCATCTTCCATCCTTCTGGTACTACACCTGTGGCCAGTGAGGACATTGCCAATGGCACAGCAATATCTTCCCTCACTTCCTGTGGTAGTCTGGCGTATATCCCGTATGGCACTGAGGACTTACCCATGCTAACTTTTTTCAAAAATTCCAAAACATCCTCTTTCTTAAGCTCAACATGTTCTAGCACTTTACCCTGCTTTGCTGGCATCACATTTGTCGAGGTCTGTCTCACTGATGAATACTGATTAAGGATCTCATTAAGGACCTCCTCTAACTCCTCCTACTTCTGAAATATAAATTTCCTTTAATTCCTGATTGGACCTACTCTCACTCTGGTCAAACTCCTTTGATTCACATATGTGTAGACTACCTTGGCGTTTTTCTTAATCAAAATCACCAAGACCTTCTTATGTCCCATTCAAGCTCTCTTAAATCTGTTCCTATCCCTGTCCAAGGCCAAGTCCAAAGAAAGTTGCAGTCACTGCCTCGAAATGCTCACCCTACCGGTAGATTTGTCAACTGACCGGGTTCATTGCCTAGTACTAGATCCCATAGGCCTCTCCTCTAGTTGGCCTGTCCACATGTTGTGTCAAGAGTCCTTCCTGGAAGCATCTCCCAAATCCTGAACCATCTGAACTGCTTGCATTAAGGAGGTCCCAATCAATATTAGGGAAGTTGAAGGCACCCATGACAACAACCTTGTTATTTTTATACCATTCCAAAATCTGCCTGCCAATCTGCTTCTAAGTGTCCCTGTTGCTATTGGGAGGCCAATAGGATATTCCCAATAGTGTGATTGCTCCCTTTCTCTTTCTGACTTCACCCACACAGACTCAGTAGATCATCACTTCACCATGTCACTTCACCTTTCTGCAGGCTGTGGTGCAATCCCTTTAGAGTAAACTGGAGACAGATGTTTAGTTCTCAGTGTCTTACTTTGGGAAAGACATTGAGCTTTGAAATTTGCGGGAGAGATTTGCCAAAATAATTCCAGGGATCAGTGAACAGGCTGGAGATGTGAACAAATGAGGATGTAAGGAGATGGAATAGAGGTATTTAAAATTGTTAAGGATATGGAGAGGAAACATTGGTGCCTGGTATGGAAACTGTACTTCCCTCAATCGCAGGGCTCTGCATAGAGTGGTGTGGATAGCCCAGTGCATCTATGGATGTGAACTTCCCACTATTCAGGATATTTACAAAGACAGATGTTTAAAATGGGCCCAAAGGATCATTGGAGACCTGAGTCACCCCAACCACAAATTGTTCCAGCTGCTACCATCCGGGAAACAGTACTGCAGTGTAACAGCCAGGACCAACAGGCTCCAGGACAGCTTCTTGCACCAGGCCACCAGACTGATTAATTCATGCTGACACAACTGTAATTCTATGTTATAATTACTATCCTGTTGTACATAATACATATTTATTATAAATTACTATAACTGCACTTTGCACATTTAGACAGAGACATAACATAAAGATTTTTACTCCTCATGTATATGAAGGATTAAGTAACAAAGTCAATTCTTTCAATTCATTCATTCATTCACTTCCTCTGGTAGAAGAGTCATAAAATCTTCTGGTGTTCGTGATGGAGACATGGAATGAACTTGGGCATGAAATAGCCAACAGAGACATGAGAAATTTCACAGAATGATTGGGATCCAGATTGCGTCACCTGCGTTAGTTGCGGAGGCAGATTCCATTGTAGAATTCAATGAGCTGGATAGGAATCTGCATGGCTAAGATTTGCAGTGTCTTGGTATAGAAGGTTGGGAGAATTGGGCATACAGAACACCTCTCCTGCAGAGAGCTGGAGGAATTGTCTCTTTCTGTGTTGTCATCATTTTCTGTGATATGTTGGTATTAATGGAAGTTTGCTGCAGCAAATTATTCTTCTCCTTTAGTAAAACAGTGACTCAAAATGACTTCATTGAATCTGCAGCAGTTCTCAATGCTCTGAATATTCTTGTTCTTTATTACTCATCGACCAGTACGGAAAATGTAATGTATTAACTCAGTTTTCAAACATAAACATATCATGTTCCATGCTAACCCTATATTTAAAATGTCTTTCTAGCCCTTCAGGCTGTAGGTATTTCACAATCCCATCACTTCCCCAGTCCTGTTCCTGTCACCTTTCCTTCACTAGGTCTAAATCCTGGAACCCTTCACACTGCAGCATTGTGGGATTATGTTCACAAGAAGGAATGCAATGGATCAGCAAAGTGGTTATTTGCCAGTTTATCAAGAGCAATTAGGGATGACCAATAGATGCTGGCCTTCCTGGTATCACCCCATTCTAAAAATCAATAATAAATGTTGTTCTTATACATCTTTGACTTGGGGTCAATAGGTTTGTAAAATACTGAAGTATTAGTGAAAAAAAACACTATTTTAGCAAATTATTGAACAGAGTTCAAATAACATAGATAGTTTGGCATTCTTCAGTCTTTTAAACTTTAATCACTAGTCCTACATGTCACAATCCAGCTACGCTTTAATGCTGCCAGGTGCTTAAAAAGATTTTTTAATGTGTTCCAGAAGCAGATCCTGTTTCTCCAGGTATTGTGTGGCTGCTGATGAAGTTGCTCTTTGAGCATGATGCCATTTATTCTGAAGATGCAAAACTTATGGCACAAAATGAAGCTATTTAGTCAATGCTGGAGAAAAACACAGTGATTTAGGGTATTCTCATTACACAAGCCCTCGTCAACAGACTTTTAACAGAATTATAGAGTTGCACAGCACCAGATGCAGACCCATTGACCCCGATGTCTGTGCCAACCTTGTTATCCATCTGCACTAATCCCATTTGACTGCATTGGTATTATATCCTTCTTAGCCTTTCCTATTTAACTGTCTGTCTAAATACCTCATAAACATTGTAATTATATCTGATTCCAGCACCTCTGGTGCTGCTCTCCAGATATCAGCCATAATTAGAGTACACTCAAGTGCAAATCTGCTTTGAGTGAATGTCAGTAACTATTGTCCACGGACAGCATGAAACCCAGTTTAATCCTGGCCACCAAGGCATAGCAACACCTTTTATTAGGAGGTCAGCTTTCTAATACAACAAACCTACCTTCTCAATGACAACACCCTGTATGATAATTTTGTTGTTAGTTAACACAACACAAATCAGCCAATGTATTATTTTCAGCTGTCTAAAGCTGCAATTTAAACAAATTCCAAAATAGAAGATAATTTTCAAACAAGCAAGAAATCAGACAGGCTGTTGACAAACATGCCTTTGGCTCAATACTGACATCTCAGTATCATAGGAATGATTATAATGTCCGGTAATCTAATATTACTTTATATTACAGTGAAATAAATGGTCTCCTAGAGATAACTGATGAAAAATTCTTAGGTAGTTTCAGCAAGACTCTTGGGAAAGAACAAACTTATTTTCAAATTACAAAGCTTATTTCTGGACACCATAATCCTCAAATTGGTGTCTGAATCCTCTGTAGTGTTAAATGACTGAAAGATGTCAAAATTTGTTCTGGCAGGTTACCGGTGGATATTGGTCAATTAGGAAAATGGATCAGAAATTGACAGCCTCAGTACTTAAATGCAATTATAAACAGAAGCAATCAGTGGGACCTCCTGTACCTAATAAAGCGGCCACTGAGTATGTCTGTGGCCTGCTGCTACTGCAGCTCACCCACTTCAAGGATCGATGTGTTGTGTGTTCAGAGATGCCGTTCTGCACACCACTGTTGTAATATATGGTTACTTGAGATACTATCACCTTCCTGTCAGCTTGAACCAGTCTGGCCATTCTCCTCTGACCTCTCTCACTAACAAGGCACTTTCACCCACAGAAATGCTGCTCAGTGGCTGTTCTTTGTTTTTCACACCATCATCTATAAATTATAGTGACTCGTGCGTAAAAATCCCAGGAGATCAGCAGTTTGTAAGACACTCAAACCACCCCATCGGGCACCAACAATCATTTCACAGTCAAAACCCCTTAGATCACATTTCTTCCCCGTTCTGACGTTTGGTGTGAAGAACAACTGAACCTCCAGACCAGGTCTGCATGCTTTTATGCTCTGAGATGCTGAACTGGTGCACTGAGTAACGTGCCACTGGGTGTGTAAACAGACAGGTGACCCCCCCCCCCCCCACCCCAATGATGCTGGGAGGATGCATTCCCAGAAAACAGCCCACATTGTGATTTTCAGTAATGCAAAGTCACATCAGCTGCACATGTATCAAGAAATGCACGCTGAAAAGAAAACGAAATGTGACACGTTAATTCTGTGAGTGTGGAATTTTTTTGTGCAAGCAGTTCATGAATTTTATTGCAACATATTTCCATTACACCAACTGCTGTAAAGCAGAAATATAAACAGAAAATTCAGAAGGTCAGGTGGCATCTGTGGTGAAACGAAGTTCATGTTTCTGTTTGAAATCTGTTTAATTTCTATCCTTTCCTAGTTCTAATGAAAGGTCATTAATCTGACACATTAAACCATTATACATGCTGCCTGATCAGCTAAGTATTTCCATTGTTTTCTCTTTATTTTCAGATTTCCAGCGTCACAGTTGTGTGCTCAACAAATAACCCCCTGCAGATGTCACCCTATCTGGGCTTTTTATTAATATTTTTACCACTTAAAGCATGCAAAAAATAATCACTAAATTAGATGGGGGTGGGGGAAAATAAGTGATCTGGCCAAAGAAATGTGTTTCAAGGATCTAACACCAAAAATTGACAAATGCTGGAAATCTGATATGTGCTGGAGGAGCTCAGCAGGTCAGGCAGCATCTGTATACAGTTGACATTTTGGGTCGAGCCCTTCATCAGTCCTGGTGAAGGGTTTTGGCTCAAAAAAATCGACTCCTTATTCCCAGTCATAGATGCTGCCTGACCTGCTGAGCTCCTCCAGTGCATTGTGGGTATTGCTCTGAATTGCCTCTTGTGGATGCCTGCAATATTTTCAGTGGGTCAAGCAGCCCTTTAGCTCCAAAGATTTCTGTTTTGAAATTTGTGCTTTAAGAATATTACACTGCATTTAGATTGTACGATATTTATGAAACTGATGCACCATCAATAACTCTCGGAGACAGGAGGCGAACGATAGGCTTTTATTAGCAGCAAAACAGAGCATGGCATCTCGGAGACTGAGGGGGGAGCAGTGCCTCAATCGCCTTTATACAGGGGTCTGTGGGAGGAGCCACAGGAGCAGTCAGCAGAGGGGCGTGTCTAGACAGGTATACATAGTTTACCACAGAAACTAATGCTGTTAGAATGTGATACTCCCTTATGTCAACTTTTACTACTTTGAGATTCATTTTCTTGAAGGCATTCACAGTAGGATAAAGATATACAAAAGAATCAATGAAAAGCAACACACAGTCACTGCGCAAAATAAGACGAACCGTGCAAATACAAACCATAATAATAATTAATAAAGAAGTAAACAATCATTTCACAGTCAGAATCCCTTAGGTCACATTTCTTCCCCATTCTGAAATTTGGTGTGAAGAAAAACAGAACCTCTAGATTGTTTAGGGCATCAAAGGTTATGGTGAGAAGGCGGGGGAATGGGACTAAATGGGAGAATGGATCGGCTCATGATAAAATGGCGGACCAGACTCGATGGGCCGAATGGCCAACTTCTGCTCCTTTGTCTTATGGTCTAAATCAATAATACTGAGAACATGAGTTGCAGACTTCTTGAAAATGAGTCGATAGGTTGTGTTCAGTGATCAATTTAGTGTCGTGGTGAGCGAAGCAATCTGCACTGAGTCAGGAACCTGATTCAAGGTAAAATTCAAGCTAAAATTCAAGGTAATAACTGTTAGTCACAGAGTCATAGAGCACTACAGGACAGAATCAGGCATCTCAGTCCACCTAGTCCATGCTGAACTATTAATCTGCCTATCCCATTGGCCTGTGCACAGACCATAGCCCTCCATACCCCTCCCACCCATGCACCTATCCCAATTTCTTTTATATGTTGCAATTGAACCTGAATCCACCACTTCCACTCGCAGCTTGTTCGACACTCTCATCACCCTATGAGTGCAGAAGATCCCCATCATGTTCCACTTAAACAGCTCACCTTTCACCTTTAACCCATGACCTCTCACCCAACCTCAGTGGAAAAAGCCTGCTTGCATTTACCCTTTCAATGCCACTCATAATTTTATGTACCCTTTCAAATCTCTGCTCATTCTCTTACACTCTAGGGAACAAGGTCAGAATCAGAATCAGAATCAGGTTTATTATAACTGGCATGTGACATGAAATTTGTTAACCTATTCCTTACCTTTTCAACCTTTCTCTATAACTCAGGTCCTCAAGTTCCAGCAAAATCCTTGTAATTATTTTGTCTGTATTTTTTCAATCTTTTTGATATCTTTCCTGTAGATGGGTGGTCAGAACTGCATGCAATACCCCAAATTTGGCATCACCAACATCTTATACAACTTCAACATAAAATCCCAACCACCTTCTCAATACTTTGATTTACTGTATGAAGGCCAACGAGTGTGGATAAGAACTATGTAGCAAAACAGCGCAATGCTTTACAGTGACAGCGATTGGAAGGTTCAATTCCCACCACTGACTGTAAGGAGCTTGTACTTTCTCCCTGTGGTCAAGTGCTTCCTCCCAGTGCTCCAGTTCCCTCCCATATTCCAGAAAATGATGATCAAGTCACAGTTACTAAGTTGTGGGAATGCTATGTTAACACTGCAAGCATGGCGACATTTGTGGGCTCCTGCCAGCACGTTGTAAACAATGACATCAATGCTACATTTCACTGTATGTTTCAATGTTTGTGTAATAAGTAATGCCAGTGTGGTGAACTACATATACCTGTCTGGACACGCCCCCTGCTGACTGCTCCTGTGGCTCCTCCCACAGACCCCTGTATAAAGGCGATCAAGGCCTGAGCTTGGCCTTAGTCTCCAGGATGTAGTATGGTGGTCACTCACTGCTGGTTCCTTCTTCCAGTCAATAAAAGCCGATATCTCGCCTTTACGTCTCAGAGTGAGTTATTGATGGTGCATCAGCCAGTCTTCATCTTTATCTTTAATAACACGGTACTCTAAGAAATTATGTAGCAGAATGGATCCAGGGACAAGCAATATTACTCATTAGGTTAGCATGGAATGTCCAGGGCTCTCTCCTTGAACCTGGAGATATCTAATCAATATCATTAAGGATTTAGCCAGGGTGAACATAGAGGTGTTGATTAGTGGTTGCTTTAAGATTCAAGCTTAACACCTGATGGACAACTCACTCAAAATGCTGGAGGAACTCAGCAAGCCTGGCAGCATCTCTGGAGGAGAAAAGTACTTACAAGGTTCCTGGCTGAGACCTTTTGTCGGGACTGGAAGGGAAGGAGGCAGAAGACAGACCAGTTGACGAGTCAGGTAGCATCCACAGAATCGATGGTTCAGATTGATGATCGTTTATAAGAATCACTATTGAAGTGGAAAGCATATGTGGGCTAACCAATACCATTAGTGCCTGCATTCAGAGTCTTATTAGTAAGGATATCAGGGATTTTATGATATTGCCACACTCTGAGCTCAAACAGGAAGAAATGCCCTCCAGCAGGACCCATGGCCAGAAGGAAAGGAGCAGGTGCCCAGCAATCTATTTACTACCAGGCTGTTGCTACAGGCTTTGCACTCATGATGGATAGACTATTCCAGGAAATATCATGGGACCTGTCATGTCCTTGGGGTCAGGAGGGCAGCGGCTATATTCTGGGCATTTATTCACCACATTTCTCAGGAAGCTTCAACAGCCATTCCTTTTCGTCTCATTGGAGAAGAAATAATTTGGCACATGAACTGATATAAACAGGTGCAAAGCAGTAAGTACAGATTGGAACATCACTATTATTAAACAATACAGCATCCAAACATTTTCACACTTAGTTGACCAGAAAGTTGTCGTACAAAATAAATACCCTTCTTAAAATAGAAGCAGGCCATTCAACCCATTGGATCAATGTTGACCCTCACAGAAACTCCATTCTAATATCACTGAAAGCTATTCTCTCATATATGCCTACTGACAGCCAGGATTATCCTACCAACTGCCTCAGGAGAGACTATCCATGATAACTAATTAACCAGCAAGTATTTGGAATGATCAAGTGATCATACAGAGAATGTGCGTACTCCACACAGAAATCAGAATTAAACGAAGAGGCTGAAGCTGGGAGATACCTGTGCCACATATAGGCACAATAACAGTGGGCCATTCGTGCTTTCAGCAGCTCATTATCGCTTCAAAGTCCGTGGGATGTTGCTTTGTGCTAAGTTGGCACGTGTTTCACATACCGCAACATGTCAAAAGTACACAAAGGAAGGTAATACTTTGGAATGTCTTGAAGATTTGATAGATTAATTCACCTTACTTTGTGATTTCTTGTTTCTGGTATCAAAGCAAATTTATTATCAAAGGACATAAATATTATGATATGCTACCTTGAGATACTTTCAACTTGCAAAAATCAAATTTGTCATAGAAAGACAAGAACTGACAAACTACCAATGTACCAAAGAAGACAAGCTGTGCAATTGAACAGCAATACTAAGAACATAAATGTAGAGAGTCCTTGAAAGTGAATCTATAGGTCGTGGAATTAGTTCAGAGTAGTGGTGTTTGAAGTTATCCATCCTGGTTCGCAGGCCTGATGGCTGTGGGGCAGTAACAGTTCCTGAACTTGGTCATGTGATGCCTGAGGTTTCTGAATCTGCAGCGAGATGAGGGTATGGCCTGGATGGTTGGGGTCTTTGATGATGGATGCTGCTTTCTTGTGACGGCATCCTCGGAAATGTATGCCTTATAAGGTTTGAATTGCTTTGGAGTTGGAATCAGTGTTGCCCTACAAGCAGGACAATGATCTGTTCTGAAAATCCTAAGCAACTCTCATTTTTTTAAAAAGTAATTACATTAGACACTCACCTAAACCTGAGCACCTTCTATAATGATAACATGCTATCTAAGAGCATTCCCAGCTTACATAGGTGGTAGTGATCCCTGCATTGGAAAGTCATGGATTCAAGCCTCACTCCAGGAATTTCAGTTGATAATCCAGGCTGAAACAGCAACGCTCAGAAATGGTATCTCTGGGATACAATATCTAACCAGTGGGCTCTCTATCCTCTTCTGTTCGGCATAGATGAGCTGGCCCTTAGGGCCTATTCCCATGCTATATAACTTTATTAATATTTGCTGTATGTAAAAGATTCCAAGGTCTCGTTCTAAGAAGAGCAGAGAGATTTTCTATTGCATTGCCTAAAATCAGTCCAATGAAAATCAAAATTATCTGGCATTTGTCTCATTGCTGTTTAAGGCAGGGGTCACCAACCTTTTCTGCACCACAGACCAGTTTAATATTGACAATATTCTTGCGGACTGGCCTACAGGGAGGGGGGGTGGGTGTGGGTGTTAATCACGACCAGAATATAGGTGACAACTATAAGTCACTTATAAGTGGCTAATACACTCAATTTCATTTCTAAAAGGGTCTAACAAATTTAATAGTAAATACACAGCGCATATTTTCCTTGCATGAATATAGTGATAAGTCAATTATAACTCACTTATAAGTCAATAGCATCATAACTTTTTAAGTAACATTTGGATATTAAACACACAGCGCATGTTGACTCATATCGTTTCATATCGACAAATCATATTGTTTCCCCGCGGCCCGGTAGCACATGCTTTGTGGCCCGGTGGTTAGGGACGACGGGTTTAGAGGATGCATCGTCTGCTGTGATTTTGAAACTCTTCTGAAAAGCGCCTCATTACTGCAAAGCACTTAACAATACCTTCAGCACGTCAGAGGGGAAATTATTTTGTTATTTCTCCCCTTGTTTTGCCTGGAAGGAGAGAGTGTTTAAAAGGCTGAATGTAATATTTACCCTCACTACTGTTGACAATGTCCAGATGTTATTCCTTTAGTGCAGGAGGTGGCAGAGGCTCCCTTTATACATCCTTAGCACACATAGAAGATAATGCTCTGTTTCAGCAAGGCATACATTAGGTGATAGTGAATCTGCAGTTTGTTATCCATCCTGTCAGATTGCAACCAATGGAAAAAATATCAAGGAGAATTTTTACCAGAAGGACATTTTCCAGTATCCATTCTGAGTTGTCCAAAATTGAAAAGGCTTGGTGTTAAGGATAAACCAGCCATGTAGCCAGGCTGCAGACACAAGGGACAGCAATCACTGGAATCTGGAGCAATATACAAGGCAGTGAAGAAACTCAATAGATTATGTAGCATCTATGGAGGGAAACGGACAGTCACCGTTTAGGCAATTCTTCATCTTGTCTAGATGAAGGATGTCGACATGAAGAGTCGACCGTCCATTTCACTGCTGATATGCTGTCCAACCTCCTCCGTCTTGGGTGTTGCATGTAGACAGGCTGCCTTAAGGAGGAAGGTTATTGATGGCCTGCCCTCCTACTGCATTGACCACTCTACCCTCTACCCTCAGTGGCCAGACTCCATCCCCACTGTCCACTCTCCACCTCCTTCTGAATGACAGCAGAGATTTTACTTAACCTCTTCATGGAGTAAACCACAGATTATTTAGCAAAACTACACATAGTGGCCACTTTATTAATTACACCTGCTCATTAATGCACATATCTAAACAGCCAATCATGTGGTAGCAACTCAATGCACAAAAGCATGCAGAAATGGTCAGGATTCAGTTGTTGTTCAGACCAAATATCAGAATGGGTAAGAAATGTGATCTAAGTGACTTTCACTGTGGAATGATTGTTGGTGTCAGATGGGGTGGTTTGATAGCTCTGAAACTACAGATCCAGGGATTTTCAGGCACAACGGTGTCTAGATTTTGCAGAGAATGCTGTGAAATACAAAAGACATCCAGTATGCGGTCGTTCTGAGGGCAAAATGCCTTGTTAATGAGAGAGGTCAGAGGTCAGAGGCCAGACTGGTTCAAGCTGACGTGAAGGTAACAGTGGTGTGCAAGAGTATCACTGAACACATCGAAGCTTGAAGTGGAGGAGCTACGGTAGCTGAAGATCATGGCATACACTCAGTGGTGGTTTTACTACCTGGAGGTAATAAAATGACCACTGAGTTAACTTTATGAAGATTAACAATGAGATTTAGCTCCTTGGCTACTCTGCTATAGGCGAGAGAATGACTTCATTCCTTTCACGATAGGTATGCTCAACTGAGAATAAGCTGGAATAAAACCGCATGCACAATTTCAAGGTAACCTTTGAATGTTGCTTAACAAATTAGCACGCTGCCAAAGCCTGACCTGTGCATTAATGTGAGCTATTCTGGGAGACGTTTTGGGATGTGAAAAAATAACGAGTGAAGGTTCTGTTAATGGTAACACCACATTATTGCTTGTTAATGTACACATTGGGTGCAATTAGCTCTAACAAGCAGATAGCTCTCGTGAAAGTATGCTGCCAGTGTGCTGTGAAGTACACACTGAGAATTTGCATGTAGGAGACAGTGGGTATTGTGGAACACCATGCTTATTAAACTTAACAGGCTTGACACACTGCTCTCTCTGTCTAATTTCTTGGAATCCAAAACTCCTTATTGGGAATGTCTTTACTTCCATATTTTCCAAAAGTGGAATCTCCCACCCAGCATTGCCTGGTCTGTCTCTAACCTTCGAGCATCTGTTCAGAAATCCTATTCCTTAGTCCCTCTTACTCACTGAGCCTGCCTGCCGGACCTGTCAGTCTCTTGTTCCGTTCTTTCTCTGATCATATTGGCAATACCCTTCCCTGCTTAATTTCTAGAAGACAAGTGAAGCATGTTTGTAAGTTCTGCAGGTTTGTAAGAACATACAGGGTTTAATAATCACAACTGTCAATGATCACCAAACAGCTAGATTGAATGTGTAGCTTTTTGCTAAAGTTGATTACATGGAATAAGGAAGCCATCACAAGGACAACCAATCTCATTAAGACTTGATACAAACCAAGAGATTCTGCAGACTCTGGAAATCCAGAGTAACTTGCACAAAATGTTAGAGGAACTCAGCAGATCCGGCAGTATCTATGGAGAAGAATAAACAGTTGGTGTTTTGGGCTAAGACCTTTCATCAGGACTGGGGGAAGAAGCCAGAATAAGAAGGTGGAGAAGGGAAGAAATACAAGTGGGTCATGGATAAGATCAGGTGAGAGGGAAAGTGGGTGGGATAAGTGCCAGGAGGAAGATCAGTGGAGAGGGACGAGTGGACCAGGAAGTCATGTTGAATTCTTGATGGTGCCTGTCCTCACTGGCACTGTTGAATATGACAATGAATCTCAATGCTGAAATATAAAATCCATTTCTCTGTCCACAGCCGCTTCCTGACCTGCTGAGTGATGCCAACATTTTCTATTTTTATGTATCTCTTTGTGCTGGTATTGGAGGTAGAATTACAGTGGATTCTAGTTAATTGTGAGACATCAGGACCAGTGCATTTTAGCGCAATTAAGCAGCTTCCCCAATTAGCTGAAGTTTCATGGAACTAGTTAAAAGGTATAAAATAGGCAAGCTACACTCCAACTGAGTAAAAATTTACCGTATGTATTTAAATTAAATACAGTACTAATTAGAACACTATCAAGACTACTATAGTACCATAAAACTCTATCAGTTCCTAATATTTATTGTCAGAGGAATTCATCCAGTGTATGGTGCCATGTTCTTTTGATTGACTGTAAATGGACAAAATCAACACAGACACCTAGTACAAATAATGGACAACCTTCATACAATGCTTTCAACAATCGCATCCTCCAAATCTTCATTGTTATTGCAACATTCAGGATGATTGTCAATACCTTCAAATTCTTCATAGTTCTTAACTTGATGAAGTTGTGAAATCATTTCATTTTCGCTCTCGGCTGTTTCTGGCATCTCCAAGCCCTAATGCTTGAACCCACAGTGAGCAAAACAGTTCTGAATTGTCTTACTGCTTGTGCCTTTCTGACTGTCAGTGAAAAAAGTCACTGTTCTTTGAACACAAATGCACATGTCTAATGGTAGTTAGAAGCAGTTCAGCAGTTGTCTCCTATCTCAAATAAGTGATGCAGTGTCCCAAATAAACAAAGGGAATCCCAGCCATTTTCTCCATTAGTTTTTGTTCTTTAAGAGTTGTTTAAAATAAGCATCTGCTCCAATTAACCAAAATCCACTATAGTTTTCGAAGAGGGTTATTGGGGACACATTTAAAACTAGTTTTCTCCTCAGGGTTTTGATCTGCAATATTAATTCTGTTTCTCTCTTCATAGATGCTGCCTGATCTGCTTAATATTTTCCAGCCCTTCAGATTTCAACATCGGCAATTTTTTAAAATATTGATTTAAATCAGGTCTCTTTTGCATTCCCAGTTATTTAATAGTTCACAGCCACAGTCAGGCCATGAATTATAAATGATTGTTTTATTTAATATTTATCTGCAAGTAAATTGTGCCAAAAACATTTTAAAGTGCATGTTGTTACTACTGCATATCATAAACTATATGTATCATGGGTGAAATAGAGTACGTCATGAAAGACAAATACTATGATATATTTTGATACCAACAAAACATTTCAATATATTTACAATGAGAACAGTTCAGACTCAATCTGTCAAACATTACTTTGCATATTGACTAACCAGCCCAATTATTCATTGGGTTTTGATTTATGTATCTATATAACCATTCGTTTGGCGCAGAACACACCTTACCGTATGACAAGATGCAGACCTCCAGATGGTAGTGAACTCATACCAAGTAAATAGGTGTTTAATCAGGCAAAAGAAAATGGCAATTACTTATTTAAACAAAACAATCTGTCATCAGCAATGGGGATTGGTTTCAGTGAATATTATGAAATAAATTTTCCTTTCAAGTCACAACTGTAGCAAAAACTCAGTTATCTTTTATGATGATTAAAACTGAATGTGAGCTTATCATTGATACCTTTTTTTGTTTTCCTTATCAATTTTTTGAGCAGATAAATTAGTACCACTTATTTTGGGCTACTGAACCATACAGATAGAGAAAGGCTTGGATTTTGTTTGCCAGTCAGTGTTGAGCAAGCTGACTTCAGGCAGGATGTCAGTCAAGCTGTCGCAATTTAGTGCAAAGGGTAACAGAGAAAATCAGCTAGGTTTTCTGCTCACAATCGCTAGTGATTTCCTTTTTTTTTGGAAATTGTGCTTGGATGTGTAAAGAATTGGACCATTCCCCCACATACCTCTCTTCCCTGCATTCCCAACTCTCATCTGCTTCCCCAACCCCAACCACAATTCCAGCATCAAAATGGCTTGCCCATCGAGGGTTGAAAGGCTTGAGGTATACATTTTGGATGAGAAGGCTGCTGTGGAAACTCCTGTATCCTTCATTTCATTATTTTGATTAAAACCACAACATGAATTCATGGTATCCAAGAACTTTTATGTCTCTGCTTTTCTGTACCCAATCTTTCTGCAGTTTCGACTCAAAAAGTGCTGGTGGAAATCAATGGGTCAGGAAGCATTTGTGGAGGGACGTCATCAGTTTGAGTTGAGACTTTTCACCCGGACTGAAGGAAAGAAGGGAGATAATCAGTATACAGAGCAGCCGGAGAATCAGAATCAGAATCAGGCTTAACATCATCGGTCTACGTTGTGGAATTTGTTGTCTTTGCAGCAGCAGTACGAAGCAATACATAAATATTTGTATTACAGTAAATATATATATATAATAGTTAAATTAATAGTGCAAAAATAGAAATAGGAAGTAGTGAAGTAGTGTTCATAGGTTCAATGTCCATACAGAAATCAGGTGGCAGAGGAGAAGAAGCTGTTCCTGAATCGCTGAGTGTGTGCCTTCAGGCTTCTGTACCTCCTTCCCAGTAGTAGCAATGAAAACAAGGCATGATCTGGGTGATGGGGGTCCTTAGTGATGGATTCCATCTTTCTGAGGCATCACTCCTTGAAAGTATCCTGGATTCTACGGAGGCGAGTGCCCGTGATGGAGCTGACTAAGTTTACAACTCTCTGCAGCTTATTTCGATCCTGTGCCGTAGACGCCCCATCCCCCATACCAGACAGCGATGCAGCCATTCAGAATGCTCTCCATGGTACAACTGTAGAAATTTGCGAGTGCCTTTGGTGACATATCAAATCTCCTCAGACTCTCAATGAAACATAGCTGCTGTTGTGGCTTCCTGGAAGCTGCTTTGATATGTTGGACCCAGGATACATCTTCAGAGATGTTGACACCCAGGAACTTGAAATTGCTCACTCTCTCCACTTCTGATCCTTCTATGAGGACTGGTGTCCCTCATCTTATCCTTTCTGAAGTCCACAATCAACGTCAACTATCACATTATGCTTTGGGAGAATACTCTACTGCCTTGGAAAACAAAGTGGGACAGTGAAGGGAATTCATGTAGTCAACACTTGGTCACTCTCAAGTGAGAACATCACTGATACAGTCTTACAGCCCATGAATTATCCCATTGTAAACCCCAGTGTGAGCTATCTGAAGATAGGACAAGCAGATGGTGGTACTTAGACCTGACATCTTGTGGGAAGTACTATTTGATAGATTACAAATCTCAAATAAAGACTGGTATTTTAAGATCCATACAGTTAAAATAATTGTATGATGCCAGCATCAGCAATTTGAAGAAGTTAAGGAAACATATGCTTGTATGGATAAGGAATGGAATTAAGGCATTGTAACAACACAGGATATATGAAGTATGTGAAGAAATGCAGAAGAAGTTGCCTTATGGGATGACCAGTAGCATTGACTCCAGAAACCAAAGAAGGTGACCCTGAGTCAGGGACTCAGAGAAGAACTCAGCAAGATCGAACCCCAATCAGGTCCATCAAGAGCCAACGATAACTGAGTACAAGCAATGGGTTTTGGAAGTTGTGCAAGTAAGCAGAGGAGTTTTTCCAGTAATATATTGAGTTGTGAACCTAAGGGGTTAAGTGATTGTTCGAAATTATGTGGTTTGAACCAATTGTGATGAATAAAGATGCACAGCTGTTAGACAAAGTCATTGTCTTGGTGTGTATTTATTGTGTGCTATATGGAATTGGTAACAAAGGGGTGAGCAAAAGATGGATCTAGGTTAAGGGGAGGAAGGTGATAGGCAGCTGAGGGCGGGAATGATGTCAGAAGTTGGGAGGTGATACAGTACTGTGCAAAATTCTTAGGCACATATATATAGTTAGGATGCATAAGACTTTTGCACAATACCGTAGTAATTTTATGTATTGCACTGCACAACTGCCACAAAAAAAAAAAATTCATGACATATGTGAGTGATAATAAACCCGATTCTGATTTGGGTCTCTGTTGTGGACCTAGAGTATGAAAGGGGCATGGAGAGGGGAATCATGTTTGGGAAAGGGGGAAGAGAGAGGGATGGAGCGGAAAGCATTAGAGAGACATTCTGTAATGATAAACCAATTGTTTGGAATCAAATGACCCTACCTTGTGCCTCAGGGCTGGGAATGTCTGCATCTTGCTCTCCTCCTCTTCCATCTGTCCCACACCCCTCCCACGGCGCTCCACCCTCACCATTCCCAACATCCTTTACTCCCATCAGATTTACAAACTTGCTATCTATCTGTTCCACGTTGGCAAATAGAGTACTTGCAAAATCTTAGGCACCCTAGCTATGTACATGTGCCTAAGACTTTTGCACAGTACTGTAGGTGGAAGTAAGAAAGGGCCATGGATGATGAAATCTGATGGAAGATGGCGGGATATGGAGTAAAAGGAGGAAGGTGAGAGGGGAAACAGTGAAAGAGTGTGTAGGTCAGGTGGAGATAGAGGAGAAAGATGTAGGGTGTGGGGCCAGTTGGACCAATGGATCCAACTGTCCCTTCAGTTTCAATCTTTAACTTCTCAACCACCATACGAAGCCAGTCTTGAAATTCTTCAATCCAAAGACCTTTGCGTGTTTAAAACAGCACAAAAGAGAAAACATTGGAAATGGTCAACAAATGACATCAATGAGGGGAGAGAGTGAGAAGGAGATAGTTTAATGTTTAGGTCCTTTATATTTGGAAGAAATACTTGGAAATATGAATCAGAATCAAGTTTATTATCAATTACAAATTTCATAGAATTTGTTGTTTTGTGGTAGCAGTAGACAGAAAGACATTAAAAAATTCTGATACATTACAATAATTAAAAAATCAAGAGGAATAGACCATTCAGACAGCAGAGGGGAAGAACCTGTTCCTAAAACATTGAGTGTGCATCTTCAAGCTCCTGTAACCCCTCCCTGATGGTAGTAATGGGAAGGGGCCATAGGGGAGGAAAGAGAGGTGAAGATGCAGGAATGGACAAAGTGAATCTAGAGGGAAGGGAATTCCTCAGCTGAAGGAAAAAGAAGACACATTAGATAGCATTATCAGAATAGATGCAATGGAAAATGGAAGTGTCCTCCCCAAATGATGAAGAGGAAAGAAGTATAATCAAGAGGGCTCTGAGAGCTGGAATGACTACAAAGGCATCTGGATGGTATCCACTCTCAGGATGTAGGCGGAGCAGTTGACCATAAGACATTCAACCAAAATTCAGCCATTCGGCCCTTTAAGTCTTCTCTGCCATTGCATCATGATTAGTTTATTATCCCTCTCAACCACATTCTCCTGTCTTCTTTCCATAACCTTTGACACCTTGATTAATCAAGAACCAATCAAACTCCAACTTAAATACAGTGCCTGTAAAAGTATACAACCCCCAACCCTTCGTTCACATAAATGAACATTACAACCAGGGATTTTGATCAATTTAACTGAAAATTTTTAGTTGTGAATCACATGTTCCCTTTTTCACAGTAGAACCCAAAACACAAGGAAATTGTAAAGCATGAAATATTAAAGATTCAAAAACTAAAATGTCAGCAGTTCAAAAGTATTCATCCCCCTTTGCTCAGTACTAAGTTGAACCATCTCTCGCAGCTTCTTCTTAGAAAAGTCTCTATTAGCTTTGCACAATGTGATAGTGCAAGATTTTGCGTCTTGTATCTTGCAAGATAGTGCAAGATTTGCCCATTCCTCCTTATAAAATTGCTCAAGCTGTGCCAGGTTAGTTGGGGAGCAGCAGTAAACAGCAATCTTGAGGCCTTGCAGGAGACGTTCGATCGGATTAAGGACAGGACTCTGACTGGGCATCATTTTCAAGGACATCATTTTCTTCATTTGATGCCACTCCACAGTTGCTCCGGCAGTGTGCTTTGGGTTGTTGTCCTGAGGAAAGACAAACTTTCTCCCCAATCTTGGCTGCTGCTGGGTTTTAAAAGTTTCCCGATCCTCTGACTTCCCTCTAATTTTTGCTATGTTATATGCCCTCTCTTTTGCTTTTATACTGTCTTGACTTCCCCTGTCAGCCTCAGTTGCCTCATCCTCCCTTTAGAATACTTCTTCATCTTTGAGCTGTATGTAAACCTCTGAATTGCTTCTAATACTATACCTTAGAATGTTTCTAAATCGCACATCTACCAGTATGATCTTTAAAAATAATTCAACCTCAGAATGGCAAGTTCCTAAAATTGCATGACATAATCAAATCTAAAATGACATCTCTCTTGTCTATTAGCAATAATATTGAATTTTACTTTATAAAATGTATAAGCCATTAGCATTCTGTGCATCTCTCTAGTCTCCTGCCTGCAATAAGCATGACTTACAAAGAATACGTGAAAATAGGCTTATTGACCTGCAATGTCACAATTTATTTCCCTGACTGACCTGCTGATTGTTTCCAATATTTTCTATTCTTATTTCAGTTTTTTGTTTGCCACTCAGGTATATTTAGACTCTGTGTTTTAAGTATTTTGTGTAAGACAAATAATTTCAGATTCTCTGTCTCGAACCATCCAAGAACGATGCTTTCCTTCAGGGTTTATTGCTGATGACATTCAAAGTATTACAAAAGCAATGAGGTGAGCTATTTTTTTGGATGAAGATAATGTGGCAGTACATCAGGAATTCCTGTTTATCGAACAAGCCAAGATTACACCTTATTGCCAATGTTGCCTCATCTGTACTTAACTGCCTGCAGCGATTCCACCTCACAATGGCAACACTTACATAGGAACATTCTGGAACTCCTGTCAGTCTCTAGTGGCTGAACCTTAAGGAAAGGACTGCTCGCCATTTTCAGAGCTGCCTTAGTCCACTCCTGTGTGCGTTGGTGTGTGAACCATACAGCACCGTTTATCACAATAGCACTGGCAAATCATTTGAGTAAGATGTAAAGTAATTTTACAGCTATCGTTTGAGTTAAGATATAAATATAATTTATAGTTGATTCCTTTATTAAGAGATGGACCAACAACACAGTTAAGAAAAATTTCATTACCAGACACTGAAGAAATATTGGATCATTTTGTCACAGAGATCAGATAGGAGGGACTCCATTGTACTGTGGGGAGACATTTTGCCAAGCGTTATAAGCAGAGGGCGATGGCATAAGAATCACTAATGGTGTTGTTGGGCTGAAAAGCTTCCTGACCAAAAGATTTCCACAGGGGTGTGGTTTTCACTTCAAGTTTCCTGTCTTTTGTAAACCAGCCAAAAGATTTTGCACAGAATACATCCTTAAAGAAAAATACAAGTAATTATTTGAGCAATGGAAGAACTAGGTCTGGGATAAGGTGGAGAACAAGGTAGCAAAGTTCTGATTCTCCATCAAAGAGATGGCACAAATACAATAAAGCAAAAAGTTCTGCTTCTCCACTGCTAATGCCAACGAAACAATATCTATCAAAAGATCTTCTCATTTTTTTATTGCAGCAATGCAATAATTTCCAGAAACAGTAATCTGTGTGCCACCATAATGTCACCACTGTGACATTCAGCACAGCCTTCAGTAGAGGTTAGCAATAGGTACTTGTCGACTCTATCCACTCTCCCTTCATGGTGTATGGGGCGTCCAGGAGAGGTAGCACCCTGGTGAAGGGGCTTGTCATGCCCATTCCGGGGCAGCTCACTCATCTTTGTTCCCCACTGGACACTCAGCTCCCACCTGTGGCTCCAAGTAGCTGTTTGCGTGTGACAGTGACCACACCCCACTACTCCACCTCGACAAGTGGATTAAACCAGGTGAAGGTAGCCAGCGGCCTCACACCACATAGGCCTAGCATGCAAAGTCAGCTCTGATGGAATCGGCGGATGAGTTCTACGATGAGATCCGACGGCCTCAAAGGCATTTCTGTAATGCTTCATGGAGAGTGAAGATCATGACAAGGCAGAGAAGATGTCATGGTCATCCACTACAATGAGGGAAGACCCCAGTATGTGATGCTTGCTCCCACCGCTGGACCTGGACTTCCAAGGTCAAGAGAGTGGTAATGCCCCAGTGCAATGGCTTTTCCACTTTAAAAACCCTCTCACACAAGTTTCCTGTCATCGTCAGACACAATGGACAACCACCACTCTCCCTTCACTTTACTAACTCTTGTCCTTCTCCACTCTCTAAGAAAAGAGGGGGGCAGAAGAAAGGAAGCTATAGGCCAGTTAACCTGACTTCAATGGTTGGAGTCTATTTTTAAGGTTGGGGTGTCAATGTACTTGGAGGTACTTAATATGATCCTAAGCTCCATCTTATTGAAACTATAATGCAGTGGAGGTTTGATATCGGAGTTTTCCTTCTACCAGATGAGCTGACAATCATGGCTAACGAGCCCCATCTGCCCGAAGCAATAGGTTTCAAGGCGCCGGTAACCTGCCTTTCATCATTCTCCTAACTGTACGAGTTAGAAATCTATATAATCTAATCTAAATATTGAGCTGTCAATTGTAGGGTGTGTTTATGGAAATTGTCTTTCTTTCAGATTTATTACATCTTTTTTTTTCATTTCCGGTAAACATGGAAGTGAATTTTCCATGTCTTTTAACCATATAACCATATAACAATTACAGCATGGAAACAGGCCAACTCGGCCCTTCTAGTCCGTGCCAAACATTTATTCTCACCTAGTCCCACCGACCTGCACTCAGCCCATAACCCTCCATTCCTTTCCTGTCCATATACCTATCCAATTTTACTTTAAATACCTGCCTCTACCACTTCTACTGGTAGTTCATTCCACACAGCTACCACTCCCTAAGTAAAGAAGTTCCCCCTCGTGTTACCCCTAAACTTTTGCCCCCCAACTCTCAACTCATGTCCTCTTGTTTGAATCCCCCCTACTCTCAATGGAAAAAGCCTATCCACGTCAACTCTATCTATCCCCCTCATAATTTTAAATACCTCTATCAAGTCCCCCTCAACCTTCTATGCTCCAAAGAATGAAGACCTAACTTGTTCCAACTTTCTCTGTAACTTAGGTGCTGAAACAGGAAGCAGGAACAAGAGGGCAGAGTATTGTCTGAACGGTGTAGAGTTAGGTAAGGGAGAAATGCAAAGAGACCTAGGAGTCCTAGTACATCAGTCAATGAAGGTGAATGAGCAAGTGCAACAGGCAGTGAAGAGGGCAAATGGAATGTTGGCCTTTATTACAAGGGGAATTGAGTACAAGAGCAAGGAAGTCCTTTTGCATTTGTACAGGGCCCTGGTGAGACCACACCTGGAATATTGTGTACAGTTTTGGTCTCCAGGTTTAAGGAAGGACATTCTGGCAATTGAGGAAGTGCAGCGTAGATTCACTAGGTTGATTCCTAGGATGGCAGGGCTGTCTTACGCAGAGAGATTGGAGAGATTGGGCTTGTACACACTGGAATTGAGGAGATTGAGAGGGGATCTGATTGAAATGTTTAAGATAATTAAAGGATTTGATAGGATTGAGGCAGGAAATATGTTCCAGATGTTGGGAGAGTCCAGTACCAGAGGGCATGGATTGAGAATAAGAGGTCAGTTATTTAAAACAGAGTTGAGGAAGAGCTTCTTCTCCCAGAGAGTTGTGGAGGTGTGGAATGCACTGCCTCGGAAGACAGTGGAGGCCAATTCTCTGGATGCTTTCAAGAAGGAGCTAGATAGATATCTGATGGATAGGGGAATCAAGGGATATGGGGACAAGGCAGGGACTGGGTATTGATAGTGAATGATCAGCCATGATCTCAGAATGGTGGTGCAGACTCGAGGGGCCGAATGGTCTACTTCTGCACCTATTGTCTATTGTCTATTGAAACCCAGGTAACATTCTAGTAAACCTTCTCTGTACTCTCTCTATTTTGTTGATATCTTTCCTATAACTTGGTGACCAGAACTGTACACAATACTCCAAATTCGACCTCACCAATGCCTTGTACAATTTTAACATTACATCCCAATTCCTATGCTCAATGCTCAGATTTATAAATGCCAGCATACCAAAAGCTTTCTTCACCACCCTATCCACATGAGATTCCACCTTTAGGGAACTATGCAACATTGTTCCTAGATCACTCTGTTCTACTGCATTCTTCAGTGCCCTACCATTTACCATATATTTCCTATTTTGATTATTCCTACCAGAATGTAGCACCTCACACTTATCAGCATTATACTCCATCTGCCATCTTTCAGCCCACTCTTCTAACTGGCTTAAATCTCTCTACAAGCTTTGAAAACCTACTTCATTATCCACAACGCCACCTATCTTTGTATCATCTGCATACTTACTAATCCAATTTACCACCCCATCATCCAGATCATTAATGTATATGACAAACAACATTGGACCCAGTACAGATCCCTGAGGCACACCACTTGTCACTGGCCTCCAACCTGACAAACAGTTATCCACCACTACTCTCTGGCATCCCATCCCATGTACTTATGCAAATCTCTTAGGTATTGCAATTGAACCCACTTCCACCACTCCAGTGGTAAGGTAGACTTGCTGAAAATTTAGTATTAATAGCGATTTTTGAACACCACCAGTCACCAGCCTCCAACCTGACGAACAGTTATCCACCACTGCTCTCTGGCATCTCCCATCCAGCCACTGTTGAATCCATTTTACTACTTCAATATTAATACCTAATGATTGAACCTTCCTAACTAACCTTCCGTGTGGAACCTTGTCAGAGGCCTAACTGAAGTCCATATAGACAACATCCACTGCTTTACCCTCATCAACTTTCCTAGTAACCTCTTCAAAAAATTCAATAAGATTTGTCAAACATGACCTTCCACACACAAATCCATGTTGACTGTTCCTAATCAAACCCTGTCTATCCAGATAATTATATATACCATCTCTAAGAATACTTTCCTCTAATTTACCCACCACTGACGTCAAACTTACAGGCCTATAATTGCTAGGTTTACTCTTAGAACCCTTTTTAAACAATGGAACAACATGAGCAATATGCCAATCCTCTGGCACCATCCCTGTCTCTAATGACATTTAAAATATTTCTGTGAGAGCCCCTGCTATTTCTACACTAACTTCCCTCAAGGTCCTAGGGAATATCCTGTCAGGATCTGGAAACTTATCCACTTCTATATTCCTTAAAAGCACCAGAACTTCCTCTTCTTTAATCATCATAGTTTCCATAATCTCCCTACTTGTTTCCCTTACCTTACACAATTCAATATCCTTCTCCTTAGTGAATACCGAAGAAAAGAAATTGTTCAAAATCTCTCCCATCTCTTTTGGCTCCACACATAGCTGTCCACTTTGATTCTCTAAGGGACCAATTTTATCCCTCACTATCCTTTTGCTATTAATATAACTGTAGAAACCCTTTGGATTTACTTTCACCTTACTTGCCAAAGCAACCTCGTATCTTCTTTCAGCTTTTCTAATTTTTTCTTAAGATTCTTTTTTCATTCTTTATATTCCTTGAGCATCTAATTTACTCCATGCTGCCTATATTTATTGTAGATATCGCTCTTTTTCCGAACCAAGTTTCCAATATCCCTTGAAAACCATGGCTTTCTCAAATTTTTAACCTTTCCTTTCAACCTAACAGGAACATAAAGATTCTGTACCCTCAAAATTTCACCTTTAAATGACCTCCATTTCTCTATTACATCCCTCCCATAAAACAAGTTGTCCCTTTGACTGAGGGACATAGAGGCTTTCTAACCTGCTGAGTTCTTCCGGCATTTTGTGTGTGTTACTCTGGACTTCCAGCAAGGACAACTTGTTTTTAGTCTGTGCCGTGACGAGCTGTGTGAGCAAGCTTAATTGCAAAGACCTTATAATGAATTATATGTATGACATGTAACTGGTCATTCTGAGAAGTGTCATCATAATTAAGGAAGAACGGGCCTGGTTCCAGTCTGCCAGTCAATGAAGAGCAAATGCGCAATCTGTTTTGAGATACCAAGTCTGCACTAGCAAGGAGCTTTGTAATAATCTCAAAGCACAACATTTCAGCCAACCGCATTTGCTGTGTGATTTCGGTTTACTCATTTCTGTTGCAGCCAGCTCAACTTGCTAGCTGGGCATAATTTCACTAAATGACTCCAAACCAATTTATAAACCTACGTTATATCAAGTCTTGAGTAACACATGTAAAATGCTGGAGGAACTCGGCAGGTCAGGCAGCATCTATGGAGAGGAATAAGCAGTCAACGTTTCGGACCGAGGATCGTAGAGGCTTTCTGACATGCTGAGTTCTTCCAGCATTTTGTGCATGTTACTCTGGACTGTAGAATCTCTTGTTTGTATCAAGTCTTAATGAAATTGGTTGTTCTTGTAAATGCCTTCCTTATTCAATGTAATCAACTTTAGTGATATCCACACTTCCAATATTAGTGGTTTGGTGATCATTGACAATTGTAATTATTAAACCCTGCATGTTCTTACAAACCTGCAGGACTTACAAATCTGATTCTCTTGTCTTCTAGAAAGTAAACAGGGAAGGGTATTGCCAATATGATCAGAGAAAGAATGGAACAAGAGACTAACATTTCAGTGAGACAGGCTCAGTGGGTAAGAGGGATTAAGGAATAGGATTTCTGAATGGGCATTCTAATGTCAAAGATGGACCAGTCAATGCAGGGTGAGAGATTCCACCTTTGGAAAACATGGAAGTGTAAAAGAATAGGAAAATTCTATGTGTGGGCATGGGACCCAGAGTTGCCTCTGAGGGAATGGAACAGTAACCCCAATTACAACTGGAGCACTGTCCAGAGTGGAGAACCCGATAAGCAGATGAGAGAACACTGAAGTCTTCACTGTCTCAATGTTAGTTTTCCCCTAGAGTATAAATCAAATACAAAGACAGAGAGAAACTTGGTGTCGCATTGTGCTTGAGTGGCTTCCTGTTAGAGAGGAAGCTCCAGTTGCTGTTGGTGAGGCCAGGAGTGGTGGAGAGCAGGGTCAGCATCACTCCCGCAGTTCCTGTCACAGGGCTGCAAACTCCCACAGTCAGCTCCAGACCAGACATTCACCAACAAATCAGATCGCAGATCTACACACCTGACAAAGGGATGTCAAGTTTCTAGCCAGGACCAAGGTTGTTCCAAATTGGATTGCATGCCTCATTTCAAAAAAAAGGTTTGACTCCCACAGTCTAGACAATTTCAACACAGGGCTGAGAGGTGCCAATTTAACAAAGGAAATAGATAATGGGCAGAAGATACAAAAGCTTGAGACTGAACACCACAAGGCCCAAAGACAGCTTTTACTGTTACCAGACACTTGAAATGACCTTTTAACAATAAGAATGAATTTTTGATCCCTCGGTCTGCCTCTTTATGGCCCTCGATCCCTGATGCATCATCAATAACTCTCTGAGACGCGAGGCGGGATATCGGCTTTTATTGACTGGAAGAAAGAACAAGCAGCAATTGACCACCATGCTACATCCTGGAGACTGAGGGCTGGGCTCAGGCCTCAATCACCTTTATACCAGGGTCTGTGGGAGGAGCCACAGGAGCAGTCAGCAGGGTGGGGGTGTGTCCAGACAGGTACATGTAGTTCACCACAATCCCTGTTTGTCCACCTACACTGCACTTACAGCTCTGCCACTCCCCTCAGTAATATGTATGATGCTTTGGATACTGTGGAGGGGGATGGCCTACCAGGGAGAAGTCACAGTGACTGAGTCTGGTTCTATAGCTCAGAAGGAAAGGGGTGGGAGGAGAGGAGAAGTGAAGCAGTGATAGGGGATTCCATAGCTAGGGAAGCAGGCAGGAGGTTCTGTGGACTTGATAAAGAAACCCGGGTGGTATATTGCCTCCCAGGTGCCAGGGTCAGGGATGTCTCATTTTGGGTCCAGGGCATTCGACAGGAGGAGGGTGAACAGCCATAAGACGCAGTACATATTGGTACCAAATACATAGGTAGGAAATAGGAGGAGGTCCTGAAGAGAGAATATAGTGAGATAGTGTTAGAGACAGAAAAAAATCTGGAGGAACACAGCAGGTCAGGCAGCATTTAAAGAAAAGAAGAAGGAGGCAACATTTTGGGCTGAGACCCTTCATCAGACTGTCAGGACCTTCACCAGAAGTAACACACACAAAATGCTGGTTGAACTCAGCAGGCAGCATCTATGAAGAAGAATAAAGAGCTGATGTTTCGGGCTGAGGCCCTTCACACAGACAGCTCCTCCAGCAGTTTGTGTGGTTTTCCAGAATTTGAAGAATCTTTTGAGCTTATAAGTCAGTTTTAGGTTGCTATAAGAATTCAAATCCTTACAAATTCAACTTTTAAATGCCAGATGCTGGAGGGTATAAGTTTAAGCTGAGAAGCGGAAGTTGAAAGGAGATTTGTAAGGCAAATTTTCTTTTTACACAGAGAGGGGTTAGTGTCTCCAGTGAAGATGGCTGGAACAGACACAACAGTGGTGATTGAAAGGCATTTACGCAGGCAGGGAATGGAGGAATATGGAACATGTGAAGCTGATGGGATTAGTTAGATTGGGCATCATGATCAGTACAGGCGTGCTGTGCCTTTCTATGCTCTACTTTGTATAAAAGTCATGTATTTTTCAGTGACTTCCCTTATGCTTCTGATGACAATCCTTAAGATTGCTGCAACATAACACCACTGGAGAAGATAATCAAAGCCAAACTGGCTGCTCAAGGTGTAAGAATGGCAGAGGAATCAGCAGCATTTTCCAATACATGAATACTAATTATCCGCAACAAACCCTGAGTGATTTCTAGAAGAATATCCTATCAGAACCACAGTCACATTGTTGGCCTGTTACTGGATTGCCATATTTTATATAGAGATTCAGCATGGATTCGGCCTTTCTGGCCTAATGAGCCTCACCTCCCAGCAACTCACCCACTAGCCCAATCACAGGACAATTTCCAATGACCAATTAACCTACTAACCAGTACATCTTCGAAACCAGAGCCCTCCGAGGAAACCCATGCGTTCACAGGAAGGACGTACAGACTTCTTGGAGACACTGTTGAAATTGAACTTCGAACTACGATGCCCCAGGCTGTAATTGTGTCACTCTAACCACTACTGTAAGTCCCAAAATATACCAAACAGGTATATACCTTGAAATTAGCATGTGTTACATTTAATTTTTATTTACAAATATTGCATCAAATTACTTGTGCCCGTGTTTTCAAGCACTTGCACCCATTTCTGGTGGCCGTTTCGCCCACTGGGAAACTGGATCAGGCACTTTTGGTCAGCTGTCGACGTTTCTGATCTGAACAGAGTGCTCAGTGCCTACCTCAGGGACTGAGCAATTAAGGTCAAACTAAAACCTTTGTTTTTCACTCAGAGTCCAACTAGGAGTAGAGCCCTGAGATGTTGATCAGAGTGCCTCAAACTGAAACCTTGTCCTTGCATGGTGCTGGCCAATGTCCCATGCATCTGCCAGTTATGTCCAGCACGTATTGTTTTAATTATCTTTTCATTGTGCTCACTACTTTTAGCAGACAAGCACAGAGCAGGTTTATGTTCTGAGAAGCTTCACAACAGGTAAAACCACAGAAGCATGAAACCAGGAGCAGGAGTAGGCTTCTCGGCCCTCCAAACCCACTCTGCCATGCAATATAGTCATATTCTTTTTGCTTTCTCGTTATATCCCTTGGTGCCCCCTGTATCTGGAAATTTAACTGGTAATTGGCTTATTATTGTCACATGCACCAAAGTAGAGTGAAATGTTTTTGTCTCAAAACCCCTTTCTCCTTTCTCTCCATACCTTTTGTATCTTGAAATGTAATTAGTAATGTATTGACATAGTACAGAAGGGGGAGAAACAGAATGCAGAATATACTAAGACCATAAGACATAGGGGCAAAATAAAGCTATTTTTCACATTGAATCTGCTCTGCCATTCCATCATGGCTGATTTATTGACCCTTTCAGCACCGCTCCTCTGCCTTCTTCTGGCAACCTTGACCCCATTACTCATCAAAAACCGATCAACCTCCACCTTAAATTGTTTTACCATCCTAACAACTTGTGCAGCCACTTTCCGGGAGTTATGGACTTGAAATCCAAAACCCTTCAATATATCAGTATATCAGTATCAGTATAGAACATACAGAGTAAATGGTAGGGCATTGAGGAATGCAGAGGAACAGAGAGATCTAGGAATAACTGTGCATAGTTCCCTGAAAGTGGAGTCTCATGTAGATAGGGTGGTGAAGAGGGCTTTTGGAACGCTGGCCTTTATAAATCAAAGCATTGAGTACAGAAGTTGGGATGTAATGCTAAAGTTGTACAAGGCATTGGTAAGGCCAAATTTGGAATATTGTGTGCAGTTCTGGTCACCGAATTATAGGAAAGATATCAATAAATTAGAGAGAGTACAGAGACGATTTCCTAGGATGTTACCTGGGTTTCAGCAATTAAGTTACAGAGAAAGGTTGAACAAGTTAGGTCTCTATTCATTGGAGCGTAGAAGGTTGAGGGGGGATTTGATCGAGGTATTTAAAATTTTAAGAGGGATAGATAGAGTTGACGTGAATAGGCTGTTTCCATTGAGAGTAGGGGAGATTCAAACGAGAGGACATGATTTGAGAGTTAGGGGGCAGAAGTTTAAGGGAAACACGAGGGGGTATTTCTTTACTCAAAGAGTGATAGCTGTGTGGAATGAGCTTCCTGTAGAAGTAGTAGAGGCCAGTTCAGTTGTGTCATTTAAGGTAAAATTGGATAGGTATATGGACAGGAAAGGAGTGGAGGGTTATGGGCTGAGTGCGGGTAGGTGGGACTAGGTGAGATTAAGGGTTCGGCACGGACTAGGAGGGCCAAGATGGCCTGTTTCCATGCTGTGATTGTTATATGGTTATATATGGTTATATGGTTAAGAGCCCTGCCACCAGCTGTACATTCAATTTCCCAAAGTCCAACAAGTGTATGCATTATAATTCATCAGTCATATCTCCACTGATATCTGAAACTGATCTACATATCGCTGTAGCCTTTGTAAACCATCTACACTACCACAATGCCACCAACCTTTGTGGCATCTGCAAGCTTATGAACACATCCACTGGCATTTGCATCCAACACTTATATATTGATAAATAAATCACAGACAGTATCAAAGAAAGACTTGAAGGAATGGGCACGAGCAACACCCAAACCAAGTCTGCTGTGCGTATCTCACAAAAATCCAGGCATAACCTGGATCCATGTGAATGCCTTTTGCTACACCTTAGGTCCGTTTGCTGAGCCGTTTAGTCAGATTTCCAGTTTCTGCAGACTACAGGAACGCTGCAGTTACTGAGAAAGTGCAGAGCGAGTTCACAACTGAGGTGCAAGGGCCATGATGAGGCAGACTGAGAGATCAAGAACTCAAATTTACTGCAGGTGAATGGTAGAATCTGAAGGAAATTGTGGGAATGGGAGGAGAATAGTGTTAGGATAGAATAATGGTCAATACAGATTTAGTGGACCCTAGGACTCCAGGACTTGATAACTCCATTCTGCTAGTTTACCCTTGAACTACCTGAATGTACTAATCTGATAAAATGACCTGTACAGGTGGCATTCACTACACCTCAGTACATGTGACAACAATAAACCAATTTTTCACATTATAAAATAGGCTGTAGTCTGCATGGTTTCCTCAAGGGAAAGTTTTGCCTGACAGATCTGTTAGAATTCTTTGAAGAAATAGCAAGCAAAATAGACAAAGAAGAATCAGTTGATGTTGTGTACTTGGATTTTCAGAAGGCCTTTGACAAGATGCCACACACAAGGCTGCTTACAAGCTACGAGCTCATGGTATGACAGGAAGGATTCTAGCATAGATAAAGCAGAGGTTGATTGGCAGGAGATAAAGAGTGGGGGAAAAAGGGAGTCTTTTCTGGTTGTCTGCCACTGACTAGTGGTGTTTCACACAGTAGTGGTGTGCAGGGACCGTTTTTTTTAACAGTATATCTCAATGATTTTGATGATGGAATTGATAGCTTCGTTGCATGGTTTGCAGACAATATGAAGGTAGGTGGAGGGGCAGGTAGTTTTGAGGAAGTAGAGAGGCTTCAGAAGGACTTAGACAGATTTGGTGACTGGGCAAAGTAATGGTAGATGGAATAGAGTGCCAAGAAGTGTATGGTCATGCGCTTTGTTAGAAGAAATAAAACAGTTGTTTATTTTCAAAATGGAGAGAAAATACAAAACTTTGAGTCATAAGGGACTTGGGAGTCCATGTGCAGGATTCCCTAAAGATTAATTTGCAGGTTGAGTCTGTGGTGAGGAAGGCAAATGTGATGTTAGCATTCATTTCAAGAGGACCAGAATATCAAAATGTAATGTTGAGACTTTAGAAAGCATTGGTGAGGCCTCACTTGGACTATTGTGAGCAGTTTCAAAAAGGATGTGTCAAAACTGGAGGGGGTTCAAAGGAGGTTCATGAAAATGATTCCAGGATTGAAAGACTCGTCATATGAAAAGCATCTGATGACTCTGGGCCTGTATTCACTAGAATTCAGAAAAATGAAGGGTGACCTCATCGAAACCTATCAAATGGTGAAAGGCCTTGTTAGAGTGGATATGGAGAGGATGTTTCCTATGATGGGAGTGTCAAAGACCAGAGGACGCAGCCTCAGAATAGAGAGGCGTTCTGTTAGAACAAAGCTGAGGAGGAATTTCTTTAGCCAGAGGTGAAGCTTTGGAATTTATTGCTACAGGCAGCTGTAGAAGCCAAGTATTTATGTATATTTAAGGCAGAGGTTGATACATTTTTAGTTGGTCGGGAAATGAAGGGATATGGGGAGAAGGCAGGAGATCGGGGCTGAGAGGAAAAATGGATCAGCCATGATGAAATGGTGGAGCAGACTCGATGGGCCAAATAGCTTAACCCTGCTCCTAAATCGTATGTGTTATGGTCTTACCAATTTACAAACTACAAGCTTGTGATCAAAGAATGGGGTTAATGTGGCCACAGATAGTAAAGATGTGCCTCCCTCTCTCATCTGCTTTCCTTCCCCTCCGTCTCAGCTTTAGAAGCCTACATGGCAGGTGCAGCAGAGAATGTACTGTGGTGCTACTAACTCCTCTCTGAGCAGTCAGTACTTTCTGCCATTGGGAATGGTGCAGACAGCACCTATCACCGGAATGGGGGAGAACCACCTTAGTGACGTCTGAAGGCAAACTTCACAATGCCTTGCATTTTCTGTAATTGAGAAGGCGAGGAGTGTGCAGGTGCATCCAACAATCATTTACACTAGAAATTGCTGTGATCCAGTGTCTGGACAATTATGTGTTGTATTGGTCCATGTGAGAGTTCTCATGGTTATGAACACTGCAAAGCCTATTGTTCTGATTATTATACTTTTACAATGGACAGCCCTGATCTAAAGACATTTAGATCCTGAAACAATAAACTGTATGCTGTTGAGATGTGTGAAGATCTATTGCATCTGATAGTATCTCAACATCTTAGATGTAAGTAGACTGGCACAGCTTACTTCTTTACTGTAAATTATAAAAGTCTACTATAAAACTCTACCTTGTCATCAACTGGACCACTTTACCTTCAAGACCAGTCCTCCGTATTTTTAAAGCATTGCTCCAATACCTGCGCCTCAATTTTGGTCCTCTTCGTTTACAGCGAAGCTCTGCTACTTTGTGACAGAAAACTGAGGGATGTTTTAACATTGGGCCACCACCTCTGTGTTTGTGCTTGCAAAGGTGTTGCCTGTTCTTTGGTACAGCATGTTTTTCCTTGTATTGTTTATGCTCCTCTCCAGATGGTGCATGAACATCTGTGGAGAGACAGAGATTAGGAATATGTCACACCACCTTCATAATAACATCAGGAATAAATAAAATTATATCCATATTAACAGAGATATCAAATAATAAGTTACATATGCACATGCAGTTCTGTGAGCAAACACGGGGAAATCTGCAGATGCTGGAAATTCAAACAACAACACACACAAAATGCTGGTGGAACACAGCAGGCCAGGCAGCATCTATAGGGAGAAGCACTATCGACGTCTCGGCCCGAAACGTCGACAGTACTTCGCCTTATAGATGCTGCCTGGCCTGCTGTGGTCCACCAGCATTTTGTGTGTGTTGCCGTTCTGTGAGTTGTTTTCAGCTGAGATATTCTAACATGGTTTTGCAATGCATTTTAGCTTATCAAATGTTTTTTTTTAGCAAAGGGGTCTCATTCAGATTCTCTGAATTTAGCCAAACTGAAATGTTGGGCATCAATATTTTTATCTGATGCCCAGAGATTCAGGAGTATTCTCAAGAATGCTCCTGTAGTTCCTGAGTAAACCTGTGTCTTAGCAATGCCACAGGAACATTGTACCTGTATTCCTAGGTAGGCTGGAGACTGTATTCATCTGCCGAGGAGTCTCGTCTCAGGTTTTGTCTGTGAATTTGGAGAAGTGTATTCACAGGCCAAATCTACAGAGATGCGGGTTAGAGTCTAGAATCATAGAGCACTACAGCACAGAAACAGACCCTTCAGCCCATTTTGTCCCTGCAAACTATTTATCTGCCTAGTCCCATCGACCTGGACTCAGACCATTGCCCTCCCGTTCATGTGCCTGGCCATATTTTTGTTAAATGCTGAAATCAGACCCACATCCACCACCTCCACTGGCAGCTCGTTCCACACGCTCACCACCCTCTGAGTGAAGAAATTCCCCTTAAACATTTCATCTTTCACATATGACATCTAGTTCTTTTCTCACCCAACCTCAGTGGAAAAAGCCTGCTTGCATTTACCCTCTCTATATCCCACATAGTTTTGTATATCTCTATCAAATCTCCCCTCATTCTTCTATGCTCTAGGACAGTAGTTGTCTACCTTTTCCTGCTATTGGCCCACTTGTGACTTTTATTTACTTTTGTGGCCCCCACCATCCATAGTTTCTGCTAGTTGCTAAAGAGTTTTTGGCCAACTGTACTAATTATTCTAATAGATATTCAATAGCTATGGTTTAACAGGTTACAGGTATTATCATATGTTAAATATAATGTTATAGGTTTAGATGAAAAATAAAATATTTCAAAGCTCTGAGTAGGTTGTTTTATTAATAATATATATGTTATTCTTCCAACCAGCAAAGAAAAAGCACTTGATAATGTTACTTTAGGTATCTAATGAGATCCTTCCGAAAGTTGAAGATTAATTAGTTTTAGAATACTGTATCTGGTTGCAACTTGGTTAAAGATAATCGAAGATCGCTTCTTTTCAGAACATCAAGACAGTTGCGAGCTTTTGAAGAGCTTGGCAAAAACCACATTAAACTTCCTTTCAGAAAATGATAAGTGTGAGGGATTTAATGGAAGCTGTAGTAGTTGGTTGTGATGCGTTTTCATCTCGCTGCTGTTTAGCTATTTCTGGCAGATGACCCCACTGCTGTAACTGCAGTTATATAAGTATGATAACACACGTGGGTCAGTGGAAGGCGAACGGAACCAGCATTCTGCTGCATTTTCACTGCCCGACCTCGCTGCAGACAACCCTGACCAATCTGCAGTTTGTGATTTGGAAGTGGATGTGCAGTGGGGCAGACTCGGCACACACATGCTAAGCTGTTTTGTTGCCTCATTTGCATGATATATTATCATTCATTTCATTCAGGGTTCCAATTAAATTACATATACAGTCAGCCCTCCTTATCCGTGGGGGATTGGTTCCGATACCCCCTGTGGATACCAAAAAACACGGATGCTCGAGTCCCTTATTTAACCTGTCTCAATGTGGTGGTCTTTAGGACCCAGCAGAACCCCGGACTTTATTTAACATGCTCAGTGCGGTGGACACTAGGACCTGGCGGTGAAGCTCTGAATCCACGGTGTTCCTGTTCATGGAAGTAATCACAATCACGACTGAAAATAAGGTGGAAGTAATGAAGCAATCAGAAAGAGGTGAAACGTCATCAGTCATTGGAAAAGTGTTAGGCTACAGTCCATCAACGATCAGAACAATTTTAATGGAGCATGTGAAAGGCCCTGCCTGATGAAAGCTACAATTATTACTAAGCAACGCAGTGGTTTAATTATTGAAAGACGTAAGTTTCTTAAGTGTTTTATATGCATAGAAAGGTAAAATATGTACTATATACTAATACAAATGTTTGACTAATTGATGCCAAATATTACCGGATGTAGCTGTTCCGACTTCAAATCCAACTTAAAAACGGACTCAGGAATGGAACTCATTCATAACCCGGGGACTGCCTGTACTTTTAAGTCACTTAAGTCATTATAATACATTTAAGTCATTATAATACCTAATACAATGTAAATACTATATAAATAGTTGTTATACTGTATCGTTTAGGGAATAATGACAAGAAAAAATTGACTGTACATGCTCAAACAATGAGTGCTGGAGAGAGAATTTCCGGGTTTTCCCGATCCACAGTTGGTTGAATCCGCGCATGCGGAATCTGCGGATAAGGAGGGCCGACCTGTACTTAATTTTTATTTATATATTTTAGTGACATTTCATCAATACAGCAAACTTATCACGGCCTATTCAGAAAGTCCTGTATCTACCAGTTTCTTGTTTTTGGCCCCTATGAAATCCAGTGTGGTCCCTTGGGGGGAGTCCATATGGTCACATTGAGAAATACTGCTCCAGGGAATAAATTCCTAACCTATCCAACCTTTCTGTATAACCCAGGCCCTCCAGTCCTGGCACCATCCTTGTAAATTTTCTCTCCACTCTTTCAATCCTTCCTGGAGGTATGTTATTGTATTTGCTTAATTCTTTTTGACTTTCCTTCCAATTTGTTTTCCAAAACCCATTCACTACTCCAGTTTATTCCTTGAAATCGAGGATCAATATCCAGTCCCCAAATAAACAATTCTGGATCTTCTGACTTTACAAACTGCTGCACTGTCTCCAAACTCCCTATCTTCTCCAGAGTCTTTAAATATGTAGTCATCCCACCCTTCCATGTCCATGCTTATCTTTCCTGGACTCCATGTTTGAACTTCCCCATCAGGATTCAGTCTCTGTCAAAGGCTGTTTATTAAAAGCACAAATTGTACCCTCTAACAAATTCAACCACTTCAACACATCCCTCAATTCTTCCACAGCTTCCACATTGTCACCTGGCTAGATCAATATATGTTCATAATAGATCAAGAATAGTCCCCAACTGAATACAGGAAAAACCAAAACCATTGTCTAGATAGACAGATAGATAGATCCTTTATTGATCCCAAAGGAAATTACAGTGTCACAGTAGCCTTACAAGTGCACAGATATACAAATATTAGAAGAGAAGAAAGAAGATGTCGTTTGGTTGCATTTAAGTTTGACCGCACCGATGGATAGCCTGCCCGTGTCCATTCTCTAAAAGCGAGGCTATTCATTGTTCAAAGTTAATTTATTATCAAAGTACATACAGTATATAACACCATATCCAACCCTGAGATTCATTTTCTTGTGAGCATTATTCCCATAACCGTAACAGAATCAATGAAAGAGCTCACCAACAGGATGGACAACCAGCACGTAAAAGACAACAAAATGTGCAGATACAAAAGAAAGAGAAAATAAAGAAATTGTAATAATAATAATAATAAATAAACAAGTAAGCAACATGCGATGAAAAGTCCTTGAAAATGAGTCCATAGGTTGTGGGAACAGTTCTGTGATGCAGCAAATGAATTTGAGTGACATTATCTCCATATCAAAATATGCTATTAAATATCCTAATTGACAGTAGTGAACCTAGAACCACCTGTATTATCTTTCAGCTAAGCAAAGCATTGATTTTGAAATTCTCATCCATGTTTTCACATCCCACACAAACACAAGAAATTCTGCAGATGCTGGAAATCCAGAGCAATACACGCAAAATGCTGGAGGAATTCAGCAGGTCAGGCAGCATCTGTGGAGTGGAATAAACAGTCAATGTTTCGGGCCGAGACCCTTCTCCAGGACTCATCCCTCCACCTCTGTGACCACAAAGTTCCTCAGCTCTGTAAATTCCTTCAACCTTCCATGACATGAAAATAGATGTTGTTGATAATGGCTCGGATAGTCTCAGGTGTGGGAAGACATTAATCAGTCAGTAAAATAGGTGCAGCAATGGCAGATTCAATTTAATCCTGATAAACACAAGGTGATTTCCTCCCTCATCCCCAAGATGTGTAAGTTAGTGGTTTAATTGGCTACTGTAAATTATCTGTAGTGGTTAGGTGAGTGGTAGAATCTGGCAGGAGTTGATAAGACTGTGGAATATTAAAATGGGATTAATGCATAATTAGCATAATTTGTGGCTGATGGTTGACCTGGACTCGAAGGGCATGTTTTCGTATTGCATCTCTCAAAGACTCTATGACTCTAGCTCTTTATGCGACCTGGAGTCATGTTTTGTTTGATATTCCTGCCCCGAAGCATCTTGCAAATTATTTCAAGATGAAAGGTTTTAAAGTTATGTTGAAAATGACACAGAATCAATGGATCAGATGCCTGTCTTCTCTGCTGTTAGATCGTGAGTCAAAGGAAACCCCTGAGAACTTCTATCAATTCCTGAGACCCTCAGCATTTCAGATTTAAACTCCTTTTCATGAACAAATTGTGATGGTATGTCAAGGCCATCTAACTGTGGACTTGTCACAGCCTGATGCACCATCAATAGCTCTCGGAGACGTGAGGCGAGAGATAGGCTTTTATTGGCTGGAAGAGAAAGCACTATCAGCAGAAAGAGACCATCACACAACATCCTGGAGACTGAGGGAGGAGCAGTGCCTCCAATTGCCTTTATACAGGGGTCTGTGGGAGGAGCCGCAGGAGCAATCTGGGGGCGGGGGGTGGGGTGTGTGTCCAGACGGGTATACGTAGTTCACCACACAGCCATAACCTGTTCAAGCTTCCATGAAAATTGGTCCACGAGAAGTGTTGGCTTACAACCTACATACTTGCCCCAAGGCACTCTCTTTAGTTGGACCAGTCTTGATTGAGGTCAACTAACTCAGCTTAGATTGAATGATCTTCTGCTCCGCAAGCAGTATATCAGGTGGTGATTTTATCTTTGGACCACTGGGTAAGCCTGGAATGGGTAAACTCAACTAATACTGCTCTTTGTTCTGAAAATTAGGGAGCATTATTTTTCTCTCCTGGCCTTCATTTACTGATCACGGTACTGCAAAGATTTGATTATGACATTAAAGGCCTCGTTTTTCTGTTTTCTTTCTGAACATTCTTTGCCACAGACAAGTCACTGGGTCATTTAAAGTGGAGGTTGATGGGTTTTTGATTAGTAAGGGTGTCAAAGTTATAGGGAGGAGGCAGGAGAATGGGGTTGAGAGGTATAATAAGTCAGCCATGATGAAATGTTGGAGCAAGCTCAAATGGCCTAATTCTCTTCCTATGTCTTACGTTCTTAAAGTCTTTCAGTCATGTCATCCAATGATTATTACCAATAACATTTAGATTTCACTAACTTATGTGATCAGAGTAAATTTATTCTGGAAGTAGGCAAAGTATATACTTTCAGGCCTCTTTTGCTGTATGTGGATTAACTGATCTCAGAACATTGCTGGATTTAGGTGATTAGCCTTGCTCCCCTGTCGCAGAGAGGAGACATCTCTTGGGTATAGGCTGCTGATTGCTGCTTAGCAGCTTCTGTTGAATGTGTGGATGCCAGGTGAGAACAGGAACAAAATTAACTGCAATAGGGTTCTTCCTCAATCAGAAAAGATGCCGCAATTGTTATTCACAGTGAGAAAGGACCCTCTGGAAAAGTTATTGGAAGGAATGGGGCACTGTTACACCTTAACAGGGAAGAAGACTAGAATCAGGTGGTGGACCTGTAACTGTGTTCTGAAACTCTTACCGTCACTGTAGATATCCAAATCGGGAGATGAGCCAACCCTGAAGTCTCAGTTCTGCGTGGTAGTCATATTGGTGCAGGTGGTAACATTTACAGCAGTGATCTAATGAACTGAGTCACGCATATAACCTTTAAATTCTCTTTACAATAAATATTGTGTAATGAAAATCTAACAGGAGGAATTCATTCAGTTGTATTCTGGCTGGGGATAAGTAAAAAGTAAAAAGTAAAAAGCGTGTTTTTTTTAATCCTTCAGCCTAAGACTGCATGAATCTTTGCGAAGCAATTAAATCACCTACAGTGCATTTATTTAATAAACTCTGGTGCCTGCACCATTTCCTTCCCTTCCCACAATTAAAGGGTTTTTTTAATTCTCCTCCTTAAGTGAAGAGTGAACTTGATTGTCATGGTTTCTGAAAAGCAACATGATTAGTCACACACCCTCTGTGAAGCAGCTCTCTGCCAGACGTGTTACATCTATCATTATCCAAGCTGAAAAGTGGCTGCACCCCAGTAGCTGAACAACAGCTTCAGACTCGACTCTCTCAAGGGACTGAGTGTGGCTCTGTGGCCTATGGCACCCTGAAGTGAAAGGACCAGTTTGGGCATGCCTGAATAAAATTAGCTCCCTGGGTACTCTGCATTTCTGTTTATTTTTACCCATGTCGTTAAAATGTCCAGGTAACATAATTAATGACACCAGCTGGTACAGGCACAAGGTAGCAGTTCAGTGTATCTATGTCAAATTGTAACCAGCACAGAGTGTGGCATTTTTTTCCCTTAGGTTCAAGGTACATTGCCAATTCTATTATTTAATATCTCATTATGCTTGGCATTGTCAGAATACTTTGATATAAATTAAGGTACCTGTTAAATGCATTTAGCACTATTATGTGATGTCTTTGGCTGATTAACATGTCTGTCACAATAATTGACCTGTTTGAGTCTTTTGCTTATAATGGAAGGGTGGGTGTGGGAATGGGCTAGAGTTGGCAGAATCCCTAAAAAATAAATGACAGAATTACGCCTTAAGGAGAGACACTGTCAGGGTGTGATGAATGATTATCTATGAAGAAATCTTCCTTAAAATGATGTTATATGAAGATTAATGCACAGAAACCCAACATAATTATTTTTAAAGGAGCTGTGACACAAATAGTACATAGGTTAGCAGCTCTATTGGAATACCAGGGGATGAGTGCGGGCCCTTTCCAAAGATTCTCAACAGTGACAGATACATCCCAAGGGCAAATGACAAGAAGCAAGAGCAGTTCCTGGAGCAGTGAAAACTGTAAACACGTTCTACTGGAGACCCCTCTCCTACTTCTAGTACCAGCCGAACCATTTTGAAGTTTCTCCTCCATTGTAAAAATTTGGTGGTGGACTTGAATGGACAGTCACAACATTCCAGTAGATTTTCACCAACAACGAAGCCACCAGGTAAAAACTTACTTGTTGGTTATGGTCAATTTTCACAACCAGTCATGCAACTGAGCTTGTTATTACCACAGAATATCTGCCTGCTTTCAGATTTCTAATTTTTCCAGTAGAACATTCGTGGTTGGTTTGAGAAGGTTCAGTGGTTGTGACGCACTATCATCACAATGCTAATCAAGCTAAGGAACACTTCAAACTTTGCCTTTCTCCATTCATTTATACCAGGCCGTTGGAATTCATTCCATCTGAAAATCCAAGCGACTACAAGTTAAGAAAATTATTGAAACTTTTACCTCAATTTTTTATCATTTTACCATGCCAATGAAGTGGTTGAATTTTTTGTGACCTTTGGTAAGTTATGACCACATTCATGCCTCTCAAAGACCAGCCTAATGTCCTCATCATGAGAGGTGGGAACGGGCAAGGCCAGCTAACAGGTGAAGCTGTCTAGGCAATCCCCTGGTTAGTGGATACTGTGGATTACAGCAACATCGACTTTGTGTAAGATGGAGACAGTAGGTCATTGCTGGCCTATTTTCCACTAGGAGCTAAGGGCGCAGGAGGAAAAATAACCATATTCATACTTGCAAATCACATTACTTGCCCAGGAGCAACAACGCAAACCTCCATTATGCCTTCAGCTTGGAAGAGAGACTTCAGAGCCGAGTTAAGTGACATGACCTGTATCCAGTCTGCAGCTTGCCCCAGATGTCTCTTAAACTATATTCAACTTTTACTTACTCACATCAATTCAAGCTGTCGAGACACGAACATCTGCCAAATGGCTAGGCATTGATGTGTGAAATGAGATATAGATGTGTTGTCATTGCCTCTTAGAAGTTACCATGGTATAAGAGTTCTCTGCAAATTTTCTGTGCCTTATTGCGTAAAGGACAGGGTGCAAAAATGATTTTCTTACCAATAGCTTTGTCTATCTAGCACAAAAAAAGCCTGCTTGATCAGCAGCCAGTTCTACCCGAAAGATTAATTTCCATGAATGCAGAACTGTTGCAATCTGTACCATCTTCAAGAACTATTGTAGCTATTTCATTCAGCTACACCAAGAGCGCCTTCCAAACCTATGAGCCCTACCTGTTAGAAGGATAAGGGCAGTAGATACCTAGGAGCAACACCCTCCAAGTCACAAATCAATGGTCCTTCTGATTTGTAATGGCCACTATGCCCAAAAATCTTGTGCTGTGCAATTTTTTGCCCAGTGACATGTGTGCACTGAATGTTTAAGTGGAAGTAAGCCTGAAGCTATTCCAAGGATAATAAACCATTCTGCTTTAAATTAACCAGCAGTTCTTCTGCACTTCATACCCTTTGCTTCTTTGGAATTTGACATAGTGAATCAATAAATAATTTCTTCAATTAAAACTGTATAATTAAGCCAGTTCTAAAATCTGCAATCAAATCATCTCTAACTCCACATTGTCAACACTGTCTGCATCAGAAACTGGAAAAGGAGATGTGATGGCGTATTATTGTGAAATATATTTAACATGCCCACAAGGTAGAGAGTGACAACCTTTTGTGCGCAGTTTAAATTCCTTTGTGTGCTAGTAGCAAGAGACGTGTGCTTGCACATGCCTTAGAAGGAGCATTGGTGCACACCATTCTGACTGGGACGTCTATGACTGGTCCTTCATCAACACCGGGTCCAAATCCTGCAACTCCCTACCCAACAATCCTGTGGGAGTGCCTTCACCAGGAGGACTGCAGAGATTCAGGAAGGCAGGGAAGGATAATAAATGCTGGCTTTTCGGAGCTCAGACTCCGAAAATCAAATACATTAGAAAAAACAACTGTCATAATGCTACCTTTCTAAGGCTGACAACTGCATTATCGATATTTTCCACTGAAAGGTAAGTGTAAAGATAGCACCAAGAGGGCTTCGCAGCTACAGTTCATGAAACTGCTGAGCATCCGGGAGAGCTGAGAAATTGTAGGTGAAGTGATCAGTACCACTGACAAACACCACTGAGATTTCTGTCAGTGTTTCTGCTTAATGAAATGAACTGGAAGTATTAGTCGTGCTGGTCCAGTTTCATTTCTCTGATAGTACAGCGAATGATGTGGAGTATTATTTTATTCTGCAAAAAGCACTTATCCACATGACATGCTGTGCGAGTTCTTGAACGCAACCAGATGTGGGTGTGAAGAAACCTACACATAACGGTTCAAAATACAAGAAGAACTTTGGAGTAAATTCTTGCAGCCGTGCAACGGAGGGTCACTTCCAGTTGAAGTCTGGGGTGCTAAAAGTTTTCTCTCCCACAGCCCTGTGAGTACTCATTTCAAAAGCATCCTCCCACTAACATTCATTATGTGTAGGTGTCTTCACACCCACTCTGGCTGCATTCTAATACTTAGCTATCGCTGCAAATCTCCCTGATTGTTGTCATCTTGAAAGCTGCTTAAACTCATTTATTCTGGGGGCTTGACAGTGACCAGAATCATTTGCTCTAAGTTAGAATCTGTCTGAACTCCTCACGGCCTACTGTTTTGATCTTGTCCCTCAAGTATTTCAACAGCAGAGAGCTGTGAGAGGGTGAAAGGAATAACAAATATGTATTTGTGAGGCAGCATCACATTAAAGCTTCTCTACAGGTTACAGACTCATAACTTATGGACAGCCCACTCATGTGAACAGGTGGGATGGATTTGCTGTGGGACTGCAGGCATCTTCTGCAGGTGATAATGTGGCATGTCTTCAAGCCTTCTCTCCCCATCAAACCTGCACCCTCCTCCCCTGCCCCTGGTCACGCCAAACAGAGCTGGGGGTGCTGCCAAGCCACATCTACTCTCTTACGGACTCTATCACTCAGGTGTTGGTCCCCCCCCGCCATGCCTGCTCGCTCTCTTTCCATGGCTCTTTTAACCCGAGGACTGCATGCAGAAATAAAGAAGACTTCAGTCAGTTCCCCGCAGTGGAAGGTGCACAGGATCAAACACAAGACAATGGAGAATATCACTGCCAGTAACTGGTAGCTGGAAGTTGTTCTAACAATGCAAATTAAACAAAACTATGTATGGAAATAGCATCTCATTTGAATAATACATAAGCAATTATTTGACACAGTTAATAAAGTTGGTGTTCTTTCGATCGAAATATCAACGCTTTTCATTAACTGATCAGGCCTCTGGCCCTCAGCAATCCCGGACCTGGCCTCTGAGAGGCAATGTGCCTATCTAACAGTTTCTTAACCACCACATCTGGCAGTGCGTTCCATGCACTCAGCACCCCCTGTGTAAAAAAATCTACCTCAGACATCCCCCCTATACTTTACTCCAATCACCTTAAAGTTATGTCCTCTCATAATAACCATTGCCACCCCGAGACAAAGGTGCTCTGTCTATGCCTTTAATCATCTTATACATCTCTATTAAATCACCTTTCCTCTTGTTTCACTCCAAACAGAAAAGCCTGTCTCACTTAGCCTTTCCTCATAAGAGATGTTCTCTAATCCAGACAGCATCCTATTAAAACAAACAAGAGAAAACCTGCAGATGCTGGAAATCCAAAGCAACACACACAGAATGCTCAGAGGCCAAGCAGCATCTATGGAAAAGGGCCAAAACCCTTTATCAGGAGTCATTTTTTGAGCCTCTCTAAAGCTTCCACATCCTTCCCCTTTTATGAGGTGACAGGAACTGAACACAATACCTGAAGTGTGGTTTAAACAGAGTTTTACAGTGCTGCAACGTTAGCTTGCAGCTCTTGAACTCAATGCCTTGACTAATGAAGGCCAACACACCATGCACCTACTTAACCACCCTATCAAATCACGTGGCAACCTTGAGGGATCAAAGAACACGGCCTACAAGATCCCTCTGTCCCTCCACCCTGATAAGAATCCTGTTGATGCCGCCAAGTTCAATTTTCTGAAGTGCATCACTTAGATGAAATTAATATATCGCCCGACAGTGGTGAAATGGCATCCATTGAAAATTACAACTTTATGATGAGGAATAAAGTTGAAGGGAATATATGTACTTGAAGAGCAGAGAATACTTTGGTGCAGTCAACGGCCGAAACAGAGAACATAGTAGTTTTCTGAGAAAAGCTAAGTAAGTGTTTGAAACAACTGGAGATACAGGTCTGTGCCAAGAGAGGAGCACAGCTGGATGAATTTTCCATAGCTGTAGCATACAGCTAGGTGTGATGAGCCACATTTCCTTCTTCAGTAAATTACCAGCCTGCCCAATGCCTGATTCTGTTAACTATACATATCAAAGTCAGAACCAGGTCAGACATAACCATCTCATTGCAAATTTCTCCTTCAGTCACAAACAATGGCAAACAAAATTCAGGAGCATGCAGTGCTGTACAAAAGTCTGAGGCACAGATATATATACATAGGGTGCCTGAGACTTTTGCACAGTACTGTTGTAATTTTATGCTTGTACTGTACTGTCGCTAAAGACTCGTGATTGATGATATACCTGATTCTCATATGGATCTCCGTTGTGGACTGAGAGTGGGAAGGGGGCAGGGGGAAGGAATCATGGTTGGGGAAAGGGGAAGTGGGATGGGAGGGAGTGGGAAGCACCAGAGAGACATTCTGTAATGATCAATAAACCAATTGCTTGGAATCAAATAACCTTGCCTGGTGTGTCAGGGCTGGATGGGTCTGCACCTGCACTAACACCACCCTGGTATTCCTTCTCTGCCACCTGATCCACACCCCTTCTGTGGCACTCCAACCTCGTCATTCCCAACATCCTTTGCTCTGGCCAAATTTAGAAACTTGCTGTCTGATCTGCATTGATAAAAATAGTACCGGGCAAAAGTCTTAGGCACCCTAGCTTTCAGAACAGTGCTGGGATTAAACTCCAAATTCCAGAATGCCCCAATGTCACTGTTCATTCAGAAATCTGATGACAGAGGGGAAGAAGCTGTTCCTAAAACATTGAGTGTGTGTCTTTAGACTCCTGTAACTTCTCCCTGTTGGTAGCAATAAGAAGTGCATATGTCCTTGGTGATGGGCATCTATAACGATGGGTGCTGCCCTTTTGAGGCATGACCTTTCGAAGATGTCCTGGATGCTGGGGAGACTAGTGCCCATAATGGAGCTGGCTAAGTTTATAACTTTCTGTTGCTTTTTCCTGTCTTTCACTGTGAGCCTTCCATAACAGACGGTGATGCAGGCATTTAGAATGCTCTCCACGATACATCTGTAGACGTGTGTGGTGACATACCAAATCGTCATAGGATCTGAAAAGTTCAAGGAAGAAGAGTTTTGTGTGACTGTTTAACTTCAACTTTTTACCCTTGCCTACAGCTTTGTTTATTCCTGGCAAGTCTCAGAGGGAGGAGTGACCTGGTGTAAGCCCATGTTAAATCTGATGCCAATGGAAAATAGCCAATAGAGATGCTTTTCCTTGCCAACTGGAAAATCACTCCCGAGGCACTGTAACACACAGGCGGAGCTCACATATTCAAATAAACTCAATCTGGATTGATATTTGTAAATAGACTAAAGCATCTCCACATGGCATTTACGTAAATTACCATTTCAAAAGCAATTTTGGACAGTGAAAGATAAGCAGGATTACATTTACACTGCAAGGTTAAATTCTAATGCTCCCTCTCCTCCTCTACTTTATTCCAGTAGAGGCCTAAACATACAATCTCATTTCAGAATCAGAGAATAGAAGGGATTTGTGATAGCATGCAGTACATTATTAATGAATGCTTGTTTTAACTGTGATTTCAAAATGTTAATGAGAGCATCTTTTTGAAGTGGGCATCAGAGAATCAGTTTTAACTTTGTAAAATTGTCTCTTCTTGTTTGCATTAGCTTTAAAACAGGAATGGGAAGTTCAACACTGCACTCTTGCCATCTCATTAGCTCTGTCATGTTTATGGGTGCCTTCTCGGAGGTTTGTGTAGATTTGACACAACATCAAAAACTTTGACAATCTTTTATAGATGCACACTGCAGAGTATCCTAACTGGTTGCATCTTTGGCATATGGAAACACCAATGGCCAGGCTTGGAGGAGGCTGCAAGTGGACACGGCACAGTCAATCACAAGTTACATGAAGTACTGCCATACTAAAGCAGCATCTATAACCAAAGACCCCTACCATCCTGGCCATTCACTCTGCTCACTAGTACCATCGGGTAGAAGGTACTGAAACCTTAGGTCCCATGCTACCAAGTTTAGGAACAGTCATTACCCTACAACCATCAGGCTCTTGAATGGTGTGGACAAACAACTTCAAACACCAATACTCTGAACTGATTCTACTATCCACAGGGTCACTTTCAATGACTCTTTACAATTCATATTCTCAGTATTGTTTTTTTATTTGTACAGTTTTTTCACATTGATTGTTTGTCAGTCTTTGTTTATGTATTGTTTTTCCACAAATTCTAATGTTATTTATTTTTTCGCATAAATGCAAGAAAGTAAATCTCAAGGTAGTATATCGTGACAAATGCATACTTTGATAATAAATTTACTTTGAACTTTGAACTTTAGAATTGGCTGAAGGGCCTGCCAATTTCAGAACACAGAGATTCTTCATAACTTAACAGTGGTCATTTTGTGTTGAAACCGTTTGGGATTTCCACTGTGTAGCCTTTCACAGGCAACTGAGCAGAAAAATTAGAGTTAAATTCTTTTCATGGGCAGTATGAGCAGAAGTATTTAAAGGGGAGGTTGATGAATTTTTGAAAGATCAGGGTATTAAGGGTTATGGGAATTGGCAGAGGAAGAGATGAGATCTTTAGTGGATCATGCATGATCATATTGAAAGGCAGCATGGCCAATGAACTAGCTGGCCTATTCGTGCTTTTATGCGTTTCTGTTCCTGTCCTGTGAGCTCCCACCAGACATCACAATTACCATTTATGCTGTTAAATCACTAGGATCCACCTACATTTCTCATTTCCACTATTGCAACCCTTCCCTATGGCAGATCCCTCATGAGTCAGCCAGAATTTTGCCACAACCAAACAGGGACCACAAGTCAAAAACAACCCAAGGACCAAAAACTTCAGTGTAGAATTTTAAAAATTCCTGAATATTGACAACTTGGCTCACTTCAGTTTAAGAATGAAGCAAAACACAGAGCCAAGCATTCACAGAAAGACAAGTTGCCCCAAATAAATTCTGTTTACATATCCTGCCTAATGTCATCCTGTTCACTGCTGCCTGCATTCAGAGCCGGAAAGGTCATTTATTTGTTAATGTTCCAAAAGAGTTTGATTTCTCATACTTTGAGTAATGTGATTGCCGTTTTTATGAGAGGCTAATGACTAGACTGAAAAATCTTTAAATCTTAACATTTCATTTCTATCCACATTATTCATCTAAAGGTTCAACTTCACATGATTGTCATATATTACTGATTAAGTAAGCGTGCCTGTATAAAACTAAGTGATTATTGCATTATTCCCAGCTAAATACTTATTTTAGGAACTTGTTGATGCAGTGCTGGAGAGGTTAGGAGACGGTGTTAAAGTTACGAGACATTAACCTGTAACCACATTGAAAATCTTATTAGAAACTTGGCAGTTCTGGTTATTGCTCTGTAGGCCAATCCACCAAGTATGCTGAACCTAATGGGATTGGAATTTAGTAAATGCTTCAACTGTTACAAGTTGGAAGGATATCAACACAAACTGACATACAACCTTCCACACTGTCTCCAAAGTTTTAACTGATTTGCTTGATAGCGTTTTCAAAAGAGGTATTTAATTTGCCAGAGAACCATTCAGAGAGAGTGCAAGGAAGACCAACCTCAAAACGTCAGAAGTGTGACACCATCTAAAATAGCTTTCATGATAGAATGCTTTTCTAATCTAAAAATATGGACTTGCAATAGGACCTTGCACTATGATTTGTTCCATTCCATCTTGAGATAGAGAAGTCGATTAGCTGTCAGCAACACTTGGATATTTACCAAGGAGTTCATTTTCCTTCTGAAGACTAGGACGCCACTTAGGCATCACAGAATCAAGGTTTCTTCGGCTTTTCTTGTAACATTGAGGATAATTCCAAACAATGAGAGGATTGTTAAAGTCAATTTGTTGTCCTACAATCTGTTCTCTGACAGTTTTACAGGCTGCATTAAAGCTGACTAAATCTATTTTCTTACTGAAGCTCTTTAATCTGAAAAAGACATATTTTGCTTCCAGCCAAATTGTTTTTAGAATGTTCTACAAACCTCTTAAGAAAAAAATCTGTCAGCTTCCACTTTATCTTTTATGTTAATATAAGCACAAGATATTGGCCACTGTTTCAAAACTTTCTGGACTCTGTTCACACACTCTATGCCATCTGGCTGAATTGTACATGAGAAATACTTCTAATCATACACTGTCAACTCACTCCACTGCTCATGGCACTATGCATCTTCTTTGAAGTGTCAAAAGGAAACAAGCAGCCGGAAACTATTCCGTCCCTCTATTAAAGTGCTTTTATTAATATACCCTATACCTCCTCCCAAGATTATGGTCAAAATGACAGACCCTTTTAAATAAGCTAACCCCTCTGATAAATAGATTTTCTCTCTCTTGGCATTTTGTTGTGGAGAAAAACTACTGCAATAAATATGGAAACTGAATAAAGAGACTTGGGAGTGCTTGTGCAGGACTCTCTAAAGGTCAGTTTGCAGGTTGAGTCGGTGGTGAGGAAGGCAAATACAATGTTAGCATTTACTTCTAGAGGACTAGAATATAAAAGCAAGGATGAGTACTTTTGTAATGTTCAGTACTTATAAAGCACTGGTGAGGCCTCTCTTAGAGCAATGTGAGCAGTTTTGGGCTCCTTCTCTAAGAAAGGATGTGTTGATATTGGAGAAGGTTCAAAGGAGGTTTAATGGAAATAATTCTGGATTTGAAAGGCTTGTCATATAAGGAGTGTTGGATGGCTCTGGGCCTCTACTCACTGGAATTCAGAAGAATGAGGGGTGGTCTCATTGAAGTCTATCAAATGTTGAAAGGCCTTGATAGAGAGGATGTGGTAAGGATGTTTCCTATGATGGGGTAGTCTAAAATCAGAGAACACAGTCTCAGAATAGAGGGACACTCTTTTAGAACAGAGATGAAGAGTAATTTCTTTATCCAGAGAATGGTGAATCTGTGGAATTCTTTGCCACAGGCAGTCGAGGAGGCCAAGTTGTTGGGTTAAGGCAGAGGTTGATAGATTCCCAATCAGTCAGGGCAGGAAACAACACAAGGAGAAGGCAGGAGATTGAGGCTGAGAGGAAAATGGTTCAGCCATGATGAAATGGCAGAGCAGACCTGATGGGCCAAATGGCCTAATTAAGCTCCTATATCTTATGGTCTAAAAGGAGACCATTGCAGTTTTATTCATCTACAATTTGGTGAGAACAGAATTTTCTGAATTACAATTTGTTTTACTGCCCTATCATCAAATTGAATCTGCAACTAAGAAATTGGGATTTATGACAGTAACTATTTTACACTCATATGTTCAAATAAATTTATAATCTCCACACACAAATTCTCACAGAAGTTATTCCTCATTACCTTATACTCTGGAATAACTTTACCAGCATTAATTGGAATAGTATCATGGCTAAATTTACAACTTCCATTTTGTTAGTCATATAATGTGGAGGGCATTCATCACAGGAGTTTTGGCACGTGGCCAAGTGGTTAAGGCATTGGTCTAGTGATCTGAAGATTGCTAGTTCAAGCCTCAGCTAAGGCAGCACGTTGTGTCCTTGAGCAAGCCACTTAACCACACATTGCTCTGCGACGACACTGGTGCCAAGTTGTATCAGCCCTTTCCCTTCCCTTGGACAACATTGGTGGCATAGTGAGGGGACACTTGCAGCATGGGCAACTGCCGGTCTTCCATAAAACCTTGCCAGGCCTGCGTCCTGGAATCTTTCCAAGGTGCAAATCCATGGTTTCTCGAGACTACCGGTAGCCTATTATCATCACAGGAATTTTATTGCACTTCCAAAAGTTTTAAAACACTCCATCTCTTTGAGAATCTTCATCCTTGCAAGAGCCTCAGACTTTGCAATGCCAACTTCAGTTGCTCCTGTTTTATGATGAAATAAGACAACACAGACATTGATGTGGTCTGAACGTGGTTCATAAATGACATGATACCATATGCTCAGGTCAAAGGATTTGAAGGAAATAAATGGAATTAAATTGATATTAACACTAGAGCAGTACCAATGAAATGCTAGAGGAACTCAGCAGGTCAGGTAGCATCTAAGGAAATGAATAAACAGTCAACATTTCTGGCTGAGATCCTTCTTCAGGAGTGGAAAGTAAAGGGGAAGATACAAGAATAGAAGGTGGTTGGAGGGCAAGGAGGACTAGCTAGAAGGAGACAGGTGAAGCCAGGTGAGTGGGGGAGGGGCATAAAGTAAGAAGCTGTGATAGGTGGAAAAGGCTAAGGGCTTGAGAACAAGGAATCTGATAGGAGAGGAGAGTAGACAATGGGAGACAGGGAAAAAGGAAGAGCACCAGGGGGAAGTGATAGGCAGATGAGGAGAATAGGTAGGAGTCCAGAGTGAGGAATAGAAGGAAGGGGAGGGGAAATATTACAGTAAGGAGAAATCGATGTTCATGCCATCAGGTTGGAGACTACCTAGATGGAATATGAGGTGCTGTCCCTTCAGAGAGTGGGCTCATTGTGACAGAAGAGGAGACCATGGACCACCATGTCAAAATAGGAATGGGGATAGGAATTAAAATGGATGGCCACCCAGAAATTCTGTTCTTTGCAGATTGAGCAGCAGTTCTCAACAACACGGCCTCCCAATTTACGTCAGGTCTCACCAATGCAGAGGAGCACCGGATGCAGTAGACAGCCCTAACAGATTTGCAGGTGAAGTGTTGCCTCACCTGGAAGGACTGTTTGGGGCCCTGAATGGAGATGAGAGAGCAGGTGAATAGGCAGGTAAAATATTTCTGTCACTTGCCACCGTGAGAGAGATTATGGGGAAGGGACGAATAATCAAGGGAATTATGGAGGGAGCAATCCCTGCGGAAAGAGAATTGGGATTGGTTGTAGGGTCCCGTTAAAAATGGCAGAAGTTGCAGAGAATGATGTATTGATTGTGGAGGCTCATGTGGTGATAGGTGAGGACAAAAAGAACTCAATCCCTTTTAAGGCAGCAGGAAGATAGGGTGAGCACGGATGTCTGGCAAATGGAAGAGATGCAGGTGAGGGCAGCATCAATGATGGAGGAAGGAAGACCGTGTTCTTTGAAGAAGGATAACATTTCTGATGTCCTGGAAAGGAAAGCCTCATCTTGGGAACAGATTTGGTATAGATGAAGGGACTGAGAAAAGGGAACAGCATTTTTACAGGATACAGGATGGGGAAAATTATAGTCAAGATAGCCATAGGAATTGGTATGTTTATGAAAGATATCAGGAGCCGAAACAGACAGGGTGGTGAAGAAGGCACTCAAACATAGAACAGTGCAGGCCATTTGGCCCATGATGTTATGCTGATCCCTCAATCTACTTCAACATCAATCTTACACTTCCCTTTCCCTCCCACATAACCCTGATTTTTCCTTCATCCAGATGCCTATCTGAAAATCTCTTAAATCTTCCTAATCTATCTGCTACCATCACCCTGACTGTATGTTCCAGCACCCACCACTCACAGTGCCAAAAACCTACCAGTGACACCCCTCTATACTTTCCTCCCAACACCTTAAAATAATGCCCCTTTGTATTAGCCATTGTTGCCCTGGGAAAGTCTCTGCTGTCCACTCAATCTATGCCTCTTATCATCTTGTGTACTTCTATCCAGTCACTGACTTGAAGGCCATTTGAGATGCTGGTGTCCATCAGTCAAGGTAATGACCTATATAAGTTGGGAAGTTATGTCGCTGTTATGTAAGATGATGGTGGCGCTCCACAGGTGTACATTTGTGTCCTGCTTGGGGCACCCTGTTAAAGGAAAAATGCTATTAATCTAGGAAGAGTGCAGAAAAGATTTACCAGGATGTTGTCTAAGTTACAAAAATGCTCAGAGGGACATAAAGGCATAGTCACAATTTTTTCCCTAGGGTTGTCATCGTCGTTACGTAGGCGATCGCGGCCTTTCCATGACCATGATTGTTCTTGGCAAATTTCTCTACAGAAGTAGTTTGCTGCTACCTCCTTCTGGGTTGTCTTTACAGCACAGGTGACGCCAGCCATCATCAATGATATTCAGAGATTGTCTGCCTGCCATCAGTGGTTGCATAAGTAGGACTTGTGAAATGCACCAGCTGCCCATATGACCATCCACCACCTGCTCCCATGGGTGTATGTGACCCTGATCGGGGGGCTAAGCAGGTGCTACACCTCATCCAAGGGTGACCTGCAGGCCGGCGGAGGGAAGGAGCACCTCACACCTCCTTTTGTAGAGATGTACCTCCAGCCTGTCACCCATTCTTTCTCAAGGTAGAAATGTCAAGTACCAGTGGACATGCTTTTAAGGTTTGAAGGGGGAAGTTTCAAAGGGACGAGAGGGGCAACTTATTTATAAGGAGAGTGTTAAGTGCTTGAAGTGGGCTATTGGGGCAGAAATGGAAGCAGGCCATCTGGTGGATTTTAAAGAGACACATGGATAGAAAGAGAATGGAGGAACATGGATGAATCACAGGGGGAGAATATTTAACATAAGCTGCCATTAGGATCAGCACAACATCATGAGATGAATGGCCTGTCCAGTGCTTTGCCGATCTACTACGACTTTGACCCAAAACGTTAGCTGTATTTCTCTTCCCTGCAGGTGCAGACTGGCCTGCTGAGTATTCCCAGCATTATTTGTTTTTACCTTCAAATTGGACCGAGAATTGGTGCAGGAAAACCGTGCTGGGGTAAGAGATCAGGATGAGTTTAATGTCCATGCAGGAAGGTGGGGAGGAGGCGCAACTGTTGCTGTTTCTGGTGTTCAGACAGTACAACCCTTTCTCACCACCACTACCGATTTCACAGTGGATTTCAGTGGAAAGTATTTTTAATCATTGCAACAAATGAAAGGGGGAAAACAAAATATGCCTCTGAACCTGTTAGATATGATTTTTAAAAATATTAAGTGCCATTTTAAATGTCTTTGATTATTCTTTCTCAGTGTAGTCAGGCACCCAGAGCAGAGTGTGTGCTAAAAGAAAGAGGCCAGATTGAATTTGGATCAAAAATACTCTAGATGAACACTGGCTTGTAATTCTTATCTAAAGGTGCACAGTAAATCACTGATGCTATCTCACATATCTTTATGGACTTAAATAACACTGGAAACTTCCAGTCCTCACCAATTGCATGGTTACCCTTCAAAGACATTTTATTTTCTGTGTCTTCACATATGCTGAGTGATGTTATCAATTATTTAACAAGTAATTGTAAAGCTGTAGGTCGGGAATTGAGACTAATGCCATCTGCTCTATGCTCCATTGACCTCTGATTGCTACTGGGTGAATGGGAGCAAGAACTGTATGGAACAAGTGCTTTCCAACGATCAGATATTGCAACTGGAAAGTGTAAATGATGACCGCCTTTCTATTGGGAAATTTATTTAATTCACACTGAATTATTGCAGCTGTCAGTCATTACAGCTGAATCACTTGACTTTTAAAAGCAGTTTTTTTATTTTAATTTGGTTAATTATCACAATGGAGAACACTTTATGATAGCTTGTTTTTGCTAGCAGATCTGTTTTACTAAAAGTCATCTTTTTACAGCTAGAAACTGCTTATCGTGGCTTTAGCATCTCCTATCAGGCTATTTTTAACATAAAAGCATCCATATTGCTGTAGGTCTCTGCCAGGTGTCCTTCGCCGCTAAGCATCATTGGTTCTTCTCGAAAATGTTCCCAATTAAAATATTTCAAGATAACTATTTTGCTTAATTCTGCCTAGGTAAAGCAAATTTCTGGTTGCCTTAATCTCAACCAATTTTTATTCTAAATAATGTGTTAAATCATAAACAACTTTGAGATTCTGTCAATATTTGCACAATGCTTTGCAGTCCCTGGTAATTCCTGTTCTTAATTAGACTGATGGTAATGAAGCTATTTAAAAAATGTAACGTATCTCATGTTCCTATGTTGTGGTCTTTTGTATCTTTTTTTTGTCTTTTAGATGTTGCCTAGCAATTTTATTTTCCTTCCACATAAAATGGTTGTGCATTCAGGCAGAACGGTGGCTTGCAAAGTATGAGCTCAGGTGCTACGAAAATGGCAGGTGGCTGGACTTGATTTGACAGCAATTAGATGTACAAATCTTTGATTAGGCTTCTGGGAATAGTGCCATTAGCGACACTGAATGGGCCTACAGGCTTACCATTGCCTCATTAACTATAGTGCTTATTTTACATTACACAGATGGAATGTATTGTACACAGGATTAAAATGGCCAGATAAAGAAGGAAGAAGCTGTGGTAAGCATTTTCTAGATGGTTAGGCACATCCAGGTGTGTTTTCCATTGCTAGAAATCATGCAAGTGGATCGTAATGATAGGAAGGTGAAAAGAGCACCATTATCTGAAGGACGTAACCTTACTCTATGAAAAAAAGAAAACTATCATTATGTTAATGCAAAGGGCTTAATAATGCCAATTAAGAGACTACTAATTGCCTTAATGAAGGTTGGTGCTGGTTTCTGCTCTGTGCAATAATTCTACCCTGTGATGTGACTTGAGTTGCAATTATAATTTCTAAGATAAGCCAGTAAAAGTGAGCTTTTCTTACTTTTACAGGTGACAGGATCAACAGAAGAAAAAGATTCATAAGAGTGACAAACATTAGTGTCTCCCGGACCAGTAAGTTGTCCCCTTTCGCAAGTGCTGCTATATTGTGCACATAAAATTTGCTTCATGCACTCACAGTATCTGCCACAGCTGCGCTTCAATTGTGCGGCATAAGCTTTTCCAGAACATCCAGATATTGCTGCAAACTGTGTTTCACTGATAACTGCTGGGTCATGAGAGACAACCAACAAAGCCAGCGTGCCTCAGGTTGCTTATTTCTGAAACTTCTACAACCCTCTGAGACCTCAGCTTCCCCCAATGCTGAAAATCACTGCTGCTTCACTGGCTGGGCTCTTTGAGTCCCTCTCAAAAAATCTATCTTCCTTCAGACGTTCCTTAAAAACTAACTTTACAGCCAAACTTTTATTCTTCTAGATCAAGCATACAAAACAACACCAGAGGCTTCCGTATACGTGGAATGGTGTGACCATCAATTTCTCTGAGTGAGGCAGGAACTGTGCTGAGCTTCCATACTGGATAAAGGAAGTAAAATTGTAGTATTCAGAGAGGAAGGTAGAAACATGTGTTAAGAGAAAAAAGTGATAATATGGAATGGTTTGTTTTCTTGTTGGAGTTATTTTTGGAGTTATTGTGCAACTTTATGGAAAAGAGCCCCAAATACTGCATTTCTAAATTCTGACAGAGATATGCCTTTCAATTCAAACCATATTGTTCTTACCATCTAAATTAACAATTTGACCAGATGTGGAAGAAGATTGAAAGGAAAATATGCAGACTCATGCAGCAGAACCTTAGGGTTAATGAATGAGATATTAACATTCCAAAAGCTTAAACTGTATAACGTGTCCAGGCAAACCTCTTGGGCATGTTAGAGATTCCTGATTTGAACTTGTGTAACCTGGGAGTTTGCGTATAATTGCTTTTCATTGCATTGTTCTGTCAGAGAATTCTGTTCCATATTTTCTAATTTTAAGGCAATTTGCCATTTCCATCTCCTCATATTATATCAAACACTGAAAATGTGACTATACTCTCAATCCAGTCCCATCAACTGTTATACAAAAGGAAAATAACTTTGATCGCCTAAAAGAGGGTGTTCCTTATTATCCAATGGTTAAAACTGCTTTCTTGGGTGATGTCCAATCTTACATAAAATCAACACAGTAAATTGCCTCCAGTGTAAGAACAACAGCTCAGCTCCTGGTATGACTGCCAAGTCAGTCTCCAACTGCACATTCTGTCTGTCCGTGAAAAATCCTTCAATTCAAATAGGTAGCCCACATCAGCCAATTCATCCATTCACTACAAATCCTAACACTTGTTCCCAAAGGGTCACATGCTGCATTACACTCTGAACCAATTGACAATACATTATGCATTTGAATAATGGGGATATCCTTTCTGAGAAAAACGGGTAATTAAAGAAAATGTTACTCTTTGTTACAGTCATCTAATTTTCTACAGCTCCACCCATGCAGTAACTAATCACCATCATACATATTGCTGGTAGGGCTTTATGTTGGTAATGTAATAGGGGTAGTAACATGTGGATTAACATGGATTTACCCTCCCAAGATGTTATGCATTTAATATTTCAATAATATTTGAGTAAGATTGTAAATATGTAGTTTGACTAAGCATTCTTAGTTGTTTACACAATGCATTGTGGGTTTTATGTAGAAGTATGTAAATGGCATATGTCATCACGGCACCATATTATAAATTCGCACTTCATTTAAAGTAAAAATGAACTAAAGCAGATTCTCCTGTGCTCCCGCCTTTTTCTTGCAATTAGCTTTTATACTTTAGAGTTACAAAACGTAACACAAAACCAGAAGAGCATAGGACGTAGGAGCAGAATTAGGCCTTTCAGCCCATCGAGTCTGCTCCGCCATTCCATCAAGGCTGACCCCGAATCCCACTCAACCCCATACACCTGCCTTCTTTCCATATCCTTTGATGGCCTGACCGATCAGGAAACTATCAACTTCTGCATTAAATATACCACGGACTTGACCTCCAAAGTAGTCTGTGGCAGAATGTTCCAGAGATTTACTACTCTGGCTAAAAATACTCCTCCTTACCTCTGTTCTAGAAGGTTTCCCCTCAGCTTTGAGGCTGTACTCTCTAGTTCTGGATTCCCCCACAACTGGAATCATCCTCTGCACATCCAACTTATCTAGTCCTTTCAACATTCGGTAGGTTTCAATGAGATCCCGCCCCCGCCGCATTCTTCTAAGTTCCAGTGAGTACAGTCCCAAAGCTGCCAAACGTTCCTCATACGTTAACCCCTTCATTCCCGGAATCATCCCTGTGAACCTCCTCTAGACTCTCTCCAATGACAACACGTCCTTTCTGAGATATGGGGCCCAAAACTGTTGATGATGCTCCAAGTGCAGCCTGACCAATGTCTTATAAAGCCTCAGCATTATCTACTTGCTTTTATATTCTCTTCCTCTTGAAATAAATGCCTGTAAATTAACCTTCTGGGAGTCTTGCACAAGGACTCCTAAGTTCCTTTGCACCTCTGATGTTTGAATTTTCTCCCCATTTAGATAACAGTATCTACTATTGTTCTTTTACCAAAATGTATTATCATACATCTCCTAACACTATATTCCATCTGCCACTTTTTGCCCATTCTTCTAATTTGTCTAAGTCCTGCTATATTTGCATTGCTTCCTCTGCACTACCTACCCCTCCATCTATCTTCATATCATCCGTAAATTTTGCCACAAAAGCTATCATTTCTATTACCTAAATCTAAATTATCTAAAAAATAGTGGTCCTAATACTGACCCATGAGGAACACCATAGTCACTGGCAGCCAACCAGAAAAGGCCCCTTTATTCCCATTTGCTGTCTCCTGCCTGTCAACCATCCCTCTATCCATGCCAGTATCCTTCCTGTAACACCATAGGATTTTATCTTGTTAACCAGCCTCATGTGTGGCACCTTATCAAATGCTTTCTGAAAATCCATGTAAATGACATCCACTACCTGTCCTTTGTCCACCCTGCTTGTTACTTCCTCGAAGAACTCTAACAGGTTTGTCAGGCAAGTTCTCCCTTTACAGAAACCATGATGACTTTGACTTATTTTTATCATCAGTCTTTAAGTACCGTGAAACCTCATCCTTAATAATAGACTCTAAAACTTTCCCAATCACTGAGGTTAGGCTAACTAGCCTATAATTCCCTTTCTTTCGCCTTCCTCCCTTCATAAAGAGTGGAATGACATTTGCAATTTTCCAGCCCTCCAAGACCATGTCAAAATCAAATGATTCTTGAAAGATCATGACCAATGCATCTGTTATCTCTTCAACAACCTATCTCAGGACGCTGGGATGTAGTCCATCTGGTCCAGGTGACTTATCCACCTTAAGACCTTTGAGTGTGCCTAGCATTTTTTCCTTTGTAATAACAATGGTACTCATTCCTGCTCCTTGACACTCATAGACCTCTGGTACACTGCTAGTGTCTTCCACATAAAGACTGATGAAAAGTACCTATTAAGTTTATCTACCATTTCTTTGTTCCCCATTACTACCTCACCAGTATTATTTTACAGTGGTCCAATGTCAATTCCCACCTCCCTTTTACTTTTTATATAACTGAAAGAGCTTTTAGTATCCTGCTTTATATTATTGGCTTATCTGCCCTCATATTTCATCTTTTCCCTACTTACAGCTTTTTTAGTTGCCTTCTGTTGGATTAAAGCTTCCCAATCATCCAACTTCCTACTCACTTTTGCTAACTTAAATGCCCTTTTTTGGCTTTTATGCAGTCCTTAATTTCCCTTGTCAGCCGCAGTTAACTACCCCTGCCATATGAGAACTTGCTCTTCTGTGGGAGATATCTATCCTGCACCTTGTGAACTATTCCCAGAAACTTCAGCCATCTCTCCTGTACTATCATCCCCGCCAATATCCTCCTCCAATCCACCTGGGCAAGCTCCTCTCTCATGCCTCTGTAATTCCCTTTATTCCATTGTGATACTGATCCATGTGACTTATGCTTCTCCCTCTCAAGTTGCAATATGAATTCAATTGCATTCCTTTGCATTAAGCTCCTTAATAAAATCAGAGTTATTACACAACACCCTATATAAGACAGCCTTTCCCTGAGTAGGCTCAAGCATAAGCTGCTCTAAAAAGCCGTCTCATAGGCATTCAACAATTTCCCTCTCTTGGAATCTGACAGCAGCCTGATTTTCCCAACCCCTTTGTATGTTGAAGACCCCATTACAATTATGACATTTCCCTTATTACATGCCCCTTCCAGCTCCGTTTGCAATCTCAACCTCACATCTTGGCTACTATTTGGAGGCCAATATATGATGCTCATAACGGTTTTTTCAACTTTGCAGTTCCTTATCTCCACCCACAAAGATCCAATATTCTCTGACCCTATGTCACATCTTTCGAAAGATGTAATTCCAGAGCCACTCCACCACTTATGCCTTCCTGGCTGTTCTTTAGATACAAGGTATGTCCTTTGATATTAAGCTCCCAACTACGGCCTTCTTTCAGCCACGACTCAGTAATGCCCACAACGTCTTACCAAGCAATCTCTAACTGAGCCATGAGTTTGTTCACATTATTTCAAATACTGAGCACATTTAAATGCAGCATCTTCAGTCCTGCATTCATCACCTTTTTCAAATTTGTCTCTGTGGTACAATTTAACTCTGCTCTGTCTGAATTTGTACCCAGTCATTAGCTTGTCCTTCCTTACAATCATGTTACACCCATCATCTACTTCTAAACCTGCAGGCTCATCCTCAGCTCGATCATGCTGGTTCCATGTTCTATGTAATAGTGTTGCTCCCAAAGCAAGACCAAGATTGCACACTTTATTGCAAAAAGTCACACAAATAGGCACCACTTTCAGCAATGTTGGCCTGATATTTTGACATATAAGTAGTGAAACACTACAGCATTTATATGAAAAATATATTTCAGATTCTTTTTGTACGACATCTTTCCATCTTAAACAAGTAAAACAAAACCAGATTTGTACAGTAAAAGTAAAAAGTAGAAATTTACAGAAGGCCTCAATTCAGAATGACAGCTAAAGGGCAAAATACAAGACCCAAGTTATTGGTTCAAACACTTCAACGTGCTTTTAAGATTTGTAGATTTTACAATTGAATTCTTTTGTCTTAGAGTTGATTAAGAAATTACCACTGCTAATGAGATATTTAGCAAGCAAAATTGCAGAAGAAAATATAAAGTGTGTCATTACATGTAAAACTTACTCTGGGACTGGATTTTGTAATGAATTATTTATCTAACTAAAACTAACTTGAGTTTCATATTAATAACTTGTAGGAGTGAGGCTTTTTGCCCTAATTATTGAATTAGGTAGATTTAAACAAATTGTAATGCCAAAGTGCCAACTATGATTACAACTACTTTTATTTATGAGAGAATACAGAAATACTTGTTTATTAAAAGTAATCTGGACATATCTCTTATATGCAATGTTAATCAAAGGAAATATTGTCTTGTTAGTAATAGTCAGTTTTGTAGATTCTGTTTATGAAATTCCCTTTTGACAGAAGATGGACTCTTGCATACACAGGATCTGCAAAAGCATTTTGCATGTTGCTCACAGTACTTCATCTTCAAGCATTTTGTTTAATCTGATTTTTTTTTTGCTTTTCTGCCTTTTTATTTTGGTTGTGTCTGGCCCATTTTGATTCAGGGTTGTTTCAGCGAAGGGAGAAGCAATTAATAGAAGTTATTGGAAAGCTGCTAATTAACATAGAAGCAATAGAAAAAAGTAACAATCATATGGAGTGTGCTGAGGAAAAATTATATCGAGTGTCCTATGAAACAAAAGAAAAAAAACCTATTTGACAATAAAGATGATAAGTAGTTTGCGATGCTTTAATCTTGTATTTCCTAAAATCCTCAATTCATCTGCAGTTAATGCTGGCTTTGAAAATTGGCTTGGCTCTGTTGGTTTCTGAATCAGAAAATTGTAGGTTAGGTTCAAGTTTGATTCTGTGGCTTTATTACATTACTTGGTCTGATTGTGCACACAACTACATGTATTGGCAACACAGTCATTTAATATAGGAACATCGTACTTTTTCAATTTAATTTGCTCTGTAAGAAATCCATCTGGAGGGTTCCCTCAAATTTCAATGACACTTTTATATCCTTCAATAAAAATCAAGAACAGCACCCAGAGGAGGATAAGGAAGATAGGAAAGAAGTTCAGGGCAGCAACTGGCTTAAATATTAAAAGATAACTGGCGTATATAATATGGAAAAAATGAAATGCATGTTCTACATACTGAGGTGAGAACCTGCCAGTTCTGAAGTTGTAATAAATTATCATAAGTAATAAATATTTTATCTAACAATTGAAGAATTAATTTGCATAACCATATGTCATGCGCTTACTTCATAGAGCACATTGTTTCAGACTTACAAGAAGAATTTATTGCTGATGCAGATAAGTCATGAAAGGATGTTCTGTTAATACTCATGTGCCATTTTCCTCTCAGCAGCTGGATGTGGACCATCTGGAGTTCACTGCACCCAGCGCATCGCACTTCAGCAGCGGCCACACTAACCACAAGAAGACTGAGGCACCTGCACCCACGCATGATACTGGGTCACCACCAGGAGTATAGTCACCTGGCATAGAAAAGATACACCTACTGCAACTGGTAAGCAAGCCAATGGGGTTACAGTCACTGTAAAACCATAAGCTAACGAAGCAACAGATACTGAAGCCATGAAAGTTTGGGGCTGCACAAGGGAGTAGAATTGGAAGCTATCCTGTATGGTTAAACGACTGGAAAAGTTTATGAGATGAGAAGAGGTGGGCCAAGGTGTGGAGGGTCTTGAGACATACGTGAATATTTTAAAATTCAATTGTTGCATTATCAGGAGCATTTTTCTTGGGTTTAAACATGTTGGGGACCTTGCTTTTTGTTGAATAATATGGAAGTGCTATTGATATTTGCAGAAAACTGTCTATATGAATTTTAGCAAATTAAATTGAAGAAATGGGTCTGTTGATATATAGGTCATATCAAAATCACTGCACTACCAATAATCTAGCATTTAATAGTGTGAAGTATAAGCCCAAAAACCGTAATGAAGCCTGAGAATAGAGTTTGAACTACAAACTTCTGACTCAGAAATTGTGTAATTTGGATGACAGACCAGACATATAAATTTGGGAAACTGCAGCATGTAACAACTCCCAATAGATCAACTTCGGAGTGGATACATGGACTGAAGGAATATCCTAACCGGATTTGAGGAGAGATATCATTAGCTTTGATGAGAACAAGCTCGTTTTGGAACGTTTTGAACCACAGAAGGACAGGCAGGTTGTTTTATTGAAAGGTTTTTGGGAACCAGTTTCCCTGATCTCAGATGAAGAGCACTTTAATTGATGCAGAAATCTTTCAATTTCTACAACCAGCTTTTGATGGGTAGGATCAGACATAGATCCAGTTCAGATGGAAATGGCAATGAGATCATCAGAGTACAATTCTCAGATGTCTATTAGGTTCTTAACTGGATTGATTGATAGCTGGGCACAAGCTAGTTTGACTAAGACTATAAGACATAGGAGCAGAATTAGGCCCCTCAAATCATTGAGTCTGTTCTGCCATTCCTTCATGGCTGATTTCTTTTTATCCCTCTTGGCCCCTTTTTGATGCCCTCTTCCTGTAACCTTTGACACCCTTCCTAATCAAGAACCTATCAACCTCGGCATTAAAAGTACCTAATGACTTGCCCTCTACAGCTATCTGTGGCAATGATTTCCATCAACAGCTGGTCATCCATCAATAGAAAGGTTCATCTGATGTGTTTCCTGCAAACTTGCTGCATATGTTGCAGTATGCAAGGTTCAGTGAGGTAAGAGCATTGACCACAATAGCAGCACCTGCGCAGTGAGATCTGACAGATAATTCCATACCTCATGCACTTCAAATAGGAATCTCCTTCAGAGAAGGACGTGAGCTGAAAGATCTGTCACGCAGTTCAGAGATGGTTCAAGGCCTTCGGCAGATGGGTCTCTTGAAATCTGCCACTCATCACTCAGTTTCTGAAGTTTTGGAAGCCAGTTCTCAATGTTTTGCCAGAGTGAAGAACATCTTCATTTCTTCTCTTTTCTCTGTAGTTAATCTACAAATTTTTCCTTTCTTCCCTTTTATTGTGCGTTAACTTTAATAAGCTGAAATAAGAGTGAGTTGTACTTAAAATGGTCTGATAGTGGGCTATTTAACTCATATGATAACAGATAAAAAATCTTTGACTTGAAACATGAACACTGCCTTTTTCCTCAGACATGAACTGACCAGATGAGCATTTCCATTTTCTGACTTTGCTACTTCCACTTTGGCATTTATACCTAGTGGCCATTTTATTAGGTACATAAGCACATATCATGTGGCACCAACTCAATGCATAACAACATGCAGACATGGTCAAGAGGTTCAGTTGTTGTTCAGATCCAACACCAGAATAGGGAAGAAATGTGATCTAAGTGACTTTGACCTGGAATGATTGTTGGTGGCAGAAGGAGTGGTTCGAGTATCTCAGAAACTGCTGATCATCTGGGATTTCATGCGCAACAGACTCTAGAGTTTTCAGAGTATGGTGTGGAAAACAAAATCATCCAGTGAGCAGCAGTTCTGTGGGCAAAAATGTCTTCTTAATGAGAGAGGTCAGAGAAGAATGATCAGACTGGTTCAAGGTTGACAGGAAGGTGACAGTAACACAAATAACCACGCGTTATGACAGTGGGGTGTAGAAGAGCATCTCTGAACACACAACACATGGAGCCTTGAAGTGGACGGGCTACAGCAGCATAAGACCATGGGCATACACTCAGTGGCCACTTTCTTAGGTACAGGAGACACCTAATAAAGTGGCCACTGGGCATATTCTAAAGAAGGTGGAAAAATGAATATGAAACATTTAAAACGTGCATACAAAAAGCTCGGATGACTCCCCAAGGAAAAAAAAATGCTTTGTTGTGGATCTATCTGACAAATTAAGACAGCCTTAGCCACCTCTTTTTACCTGAAACACTCAAAGCAATGTTAACCAATGTTTTAACTGGAATTGCTTGAGGTCTAAAAAGGATTTCTTCACACTGTCTATTATGCGTAAATCCACTATTGACCTCAAGCGATTCCAGTAAGATATCAGTATGAGTAACATTAGTGACTGCAACCTTTTTATGTATCTGCAGGTGGGGCCGACTTAATCATACCAGAGGGCCCAGGGAAAGGGTAACACGATCTGTATTTTGATAGTCAAGGCAACTGTTAATCTGATTCTTGTATAGATACGGGAAAAGGAGAACAATGCAATGGGACCCAGCCCCACAGGAAATAAGCTGTTTAACAATCTAAGGCACAAAACATGTGCGTGGAGGGAGAGGCGCAGTATTAACGCAGTATTATGCTCATCAGAATTCCTAAATACTTCATTGTATTTTCGATGTTAACCAATGGCACAGCTGGATCATTGTTAGCATGAAATGTTTTAAAATGAAGAGCTCACGCAGAGCCAGAAGAAAGTATCCAGAGAAAGTTTTTCCGTTGGCAGGAGGGCCGATAACTTGAGAACATGGCTTCAAATTGATGGACACCAGAACTGAGGAGGGAGGAGGTTTTATTTTTAACAATGAATTGTATAATCTGACATGAAAATAACTACAGGGCAATAAATGTAAATTCAGTAATGACTTGCAAAAGAGAATTTGAAAAGTTTAGAGTATAGAAAGGAGATCATGGGGGCATGGAATTAATATAGAGTCTGCACAAGCATGAAGGGCCAAACAGCCTCTCTTTATGCTATGAAATTATATAATTCAAGCATTTTTATACCAACCACAGCTGGTGTATAGGTTAATGGTTTGAAAGCCACTCCTTGACTGATCTATTATCACAGCAGCCCCCCAAGTCATTCCATAATGTTTGCTTCAAATATACCATACAAATACAGAATAAATTGGTTTAACAGAATGAAAGAAACTAAGTAAAATATCCTCCTTTTGCTAATTAAATTAGTAAGTACACAAAATTAAAACCATACAAAAAGTAATGGTTCTCAGAAGAATTCATATTGTGCAGAAGAATTCTAATTCTGAAATAGTTGGGATTGTTTAAAAACAGCTGTTCAATAGAGAAAAAAATACGAAATGCTGGCAGAACTCAGCAGGCCAGACAGCATCTATGGGAGGAGGTAATAACGACGTTTCGGGCTGAAACCCTTCATCAGGACATCCTTCAATCATGAAGTTGTGCCCCCTTGTCCTAGACTACCCTACCATGGAAAATAACTGCCATATCTAATCTGTAACCCTCCTGATGAAGGGTTTCGGTCCGAAACGTCGTTATTACCTCCTCCCATAGATGCTGTCTGGCCTGCTGAGTTCTGCCAGCATTTTGTGTTTTTTTATTTATTTCCAGCATCTGCAGATTCACTCGTGTTGCTGTTCAGTGGAGACATTGGAACAGATTAAAGATTATAAGGCACAAGTACAACATTCACAAGTATCACACGAGACATAAGAATGGACGATGGTGTTCTCCTTTTAGTGTAACTATAGAACAGACATCAACAAGGCTGTTCAGGGAATAAAACTCTGACATGGACATCAGTGAAGAAGAATGTGGTTCTATATGAATCTCCCGATGGGAATCTGTCAACATCTAGACGTAACTGCAACAAAGATGGAGAAGGACTGCATTGTAATGCCTCTGACTGTAGGAGAACTGCCATATCCGCCAGAACGTGTTCAGGTTCACTGTGGTTAGCTATATCATCCCCAAACTCATTAGCAGGAGGAGACAGCTTTTGTCACCACTTATGTTGCTTGAATATAAGAAGGAGAAGTGTGAAGATGACAATGATGAGATAATACAAGTAAATCTTTCTGTCCTTAAAGTAGAATAGTCAAATCCATAATTCCAATTCTGTATGTTTGTTAATTTACTGGACTAGCATCCAAAGGGCTGGATCAGTGATCCAGTGATCCAAGTTTGAAACCCACCATAGGAGCTGAAGAATTTGAATTCAACTCATTAAATGAATCCAAAGTTAAAGAACTTAGTCTTTGTTCCAGTAAAAGTAGCTACTAGATTGTTATAAAAACCGACTTGGTTCACGGGTCTGACCAGCTTATGATTCCACTTCTCCAAAGTGGTTGACACTTATCTGCCTCCTTCTTCAAGGGAAATTTGAGGTAAGACCATAAAACCATAAGATATAGGAGCAGAAGTAAGCTATTCAGTCCATCAAGTCTGCTCCTCCATTCAATCGTGGGCTGATCCAATTCTTCCAGTCATCCCCACTCCCCTGCTTTCACCCCATACCCTTTGATGCCCTGGCTAATCAAGAACCTATCTACCTCTGCCTTAAATACACCCAATGACTTGACCTCCACAGCTGCTCGTGGCAACAAATTCCACAGATTTACCACCCTCAGACTAAAGTAATTTCTCCACATCTCTGTTCTAAATGGACGCCTTTCAATCATGAAGTCGTGCCCTCTTGTCCTAGACTACCCTACCATGGAAAATAACTGCCATATCTAATCTGTTCAAGCCTTTTAACATTTGGAATATTTCTATGAGATCCTCCCTCCTTCTCTCAAACTCCAGGGAATATAGCCCAAGAGCTGCCAGACATTCCTCATACATAACCCTTTCATTTCTGGAATAATTCTCATGAATCTTCTCTGAACTCTCTCCAATGTCAGTATATCCTTTCTAAAATAAGGAGACCAAATTGCCCACAATACTCCAAGTGTGGTCTCACAAGTGCCTCATAGATCCTCAAAATTACATCCCTACTCTTATATTCTATGCCTCTAGAAATTAATGCCAACATTGCATTCGCCTTCTTTGACTCAACCTGGAGGTTGCAGAAGGATTCGCAAGTCCCTTTGCGTCTCTGCATTTTGAATTCTCTCCCCATCTAAATAATAGTCTGCCCATTTATTTTTTCCACCAAAGTGCATGACCAGACATTGTATTTCATTTGCCACTTCTTGCCCACTCCCCTAAACTATCTGATTCTCTCTGCAGTCTCTCTGTTTCCTCCACACGACCTGCTCCTCCACTATCTTTATATCATCGGCAAATTTAGCCACAAATCCATTAATCCCATCATCCAAATTATTGACATACATTTTAAAAAGCAGCGGTCCCAACACCGACCCTTGTGTCACTCCACTGGTAACCGGCAGCCAGCCAGAATAGGATCCCTTTATTCCCATTCTCTCAATATACAACGAGACCAGTGCCACTCTCGTTGATCCTGGCATTTCATTGGAAGGCAGACCTTGGACTGGTGTAACACTTTGCAAACCCTATTACCTGCCACAGCCATGGGTCCACTGCCTAAGCTTGCATGGGGGGCAAGTGGAGGCAGCACACAGAATGAGTGGTGCTCGGTTGTTGAGGGACTCTTGATTGTGCTGCAGAAGAAGCTCTGATGACAACTATCAGAAGCTGCTGCACGGTTGGTGCCTCAAGTATGCCAATGGAAATGTCGTCACTTCCAGGTTTCACCCAAAGTCCTAAGCCAAGTCATTGATACACTTGTCATCCCAATCCACTAAGAACTTCATCATGTAAAACAACAAACCTTTTTCTGTGGCCTGCTACATTGAGTTCTTCATGTACAGCAGAGGAGATGAATGACTTTACTCCCAGGTGAGCCGGTACTTGGGTTGTTCTTTCCTCCTACCTTGGTTGCAAGCCATTTGATCATAGATTAGGGAGACGGTCAGCACGGACATGTCAGGTTGAATTGCCTGATTCTGTGCTGTACAACTCTATAAATAAAAACTGTCACAGTGTACTGGCTCTGCTTGTGTGCACTATTATGCAAAGTGCCAGGATCTGGTCGAAGAGCCTGTACTCTCTGTACTGCTGTACTCTTCTGTGTCAAATGTTAGCACGTTCTAAGCTCTACCATACTACCATGGTATCATTGAGTTATGATGTGTCATCTTCCATGATCTCAGCTCTGCCCACAACCAGCTCCCCAATCAATTCTTCCATGGATGTCAGAGTGCACAAACATCCGAGGCCTTCACTGGTTTGGTTCTTCTTGTTCAGCAAGAGAGAGACAAGATATCCGTACCAAATCCACAAATGTCCTATTATTATCTCAATAATCTGTACCCTCTTCCTGCCTCCTGAAATGATTTTGTTTCACGCTTCCAGATTCTCTATCTCAGTCTTCCCTTCTTGCCACATAGATACCCCTGATGTGGGTTCCTTTTCCCTTGACTGTAATTATCCCTAATATGGTCAGCAGAGCCACTGACTATGCATTTTCAATTTCCCACTCTGCTGCTCTCACCCCCTTTCCAAATGGACAGAACAGGGAAGGATTTCCCCTGTCCACTACCTTTCACCCCTCAGCTTCCTCATTCCAGACACTTCCAGACATACCTGGGCTGCATGGTAACATCACGGCTAGTGTAACGCTATTACAGTGCCAGTAATCAGGGTTCTACTCCTGCCGCTGTCTGTATGGAGTTTGCACGTTCTCCCTCCCGCAACCACATGGGCATCGGTTTCCTCCCACGTTCAGTGGACACACGGTTGTGGTTAGTGAGCTGTGCGCAGGCTACGCTGGCGCCGTAAACGTGGTGGCCCACTGCAACCCCTGCTGATTTGACGCAAAACGAGCAACATCTGCAGACCACTCACGCAGCTATTGTGCATTTCGCTGCGTGTTTCAATGTACATCTGACAAATAGAGCTAATCTTTATCTTTACATCTTCCTTATCCCCTCACCTTTCAGCATTCCAAAGGAACTTTCCGTCCGCAAAGGAACTTTGCCATTCAACGACAGCTTGTCACTGTAATTTTCCATCCCATTGCCAGTCTGACCGACCTGTACCTACCCACTCACCATCTTGGCAATCTGCTGAATCCACCTAATGAGCAACATAATTAGTGCATTTTGAATGCAGTAGTGATGGAAATGAGCAAACAGCTCAAGGTTGGTGTGTTGCCTGCGCATCTGTTAATCCCACATCGTATAGCATGTCTTTCTTTGGTTCCTGTCAAGATTTAACCTCTTTTAATGACCAAAGAAGATTTTAACTTTGATTTTGCTTCAATTGTGGTTCATCTCCTTTGGAAGGTTTGGGTCAAAAAGATCATTCCTGTGTTCCATAAATTCTCATTGTCATTTTAAGATGTTCATGTTGGTAATCTGGTTTGTCCTACTGCGGAACAAACTGTGCTGCTGATTTATCTTGTAAGCAGAAGGGATTCTGCAGAGGCTGGAAATCCAGAGCAATAAACATAAAATGCTGGAGGAACTCAGCAGGTCAGATAGTATCTACAGTGGGGAATAAATAGTCAATGTTTCGGATCAAAACCCATTGCTCAGGACATGCCCTCTTCTCATTCAAGGAGGAGGAGGTGCAGAAGCCTGAAGATACCCACTCAAAGATTCAGGAACAGATTCTTCCCCTCTGCCATCAGATTTCTGAATGGACAATGAACCCATGAGTACTATCTCACTATTTTTAAATTTTAAAAAATTATTTCTTTTTGCACCACTTATTTAATATGTTTAAAGTATATACATGAAATGAAATATCTTTATTGTCATTGCTTAGTGCAATTTGTCACGCACCAATACAGCGAAAATGAGTTTGCAACCCTCATACTCAATGCTATAAAACAACAAATAAAATAAATAAACAATAAATAAAATCAAGTAACCAGCCAGTACAAGCAATGTCCAGCAGCACAAAAGTGCAACTCAAATGCATGACAGCCATAAAACCAGTATTAAAAGTAGCAATATAACAAATTTATGGATTGTGTTTGGTCGATTGGTTCAGAGCAGTTATAGCTCTAGGCAAAAAGTTATTTTTTAGTCTGTAAGTGAGGGCATGGAAAATCTTATAATGTATTGTTTATCGTGTTGTAATTTATAGATGATTTATTATTATTATTATGTATTGGAAGGTATTCTAAGGGACTGGATGTACTGTATAAGTATTCGGATAGACATGGACTGATTATGGTTAGTCAGCATGTCTTTATATCTAGTAGCTCATGTCTAACCAATCTTATACTTTTCTGAGGATGTTACTGCCTTGTAAGCAAGGCAGTGGATGTTGTCTATATGGACTTTAGCAAGGCATTTGTCAAGGTCCTGCATGGAATGTTGGTCAAGAAGGTCCAGTTGCTCAGCATTCAAGATGAGATACTAAATTGGATTAGACATTGGCTTTGTGGGAGAAGCCAGAGGGTGGTAGTAGATGGTTGCCTCTCTGACTGGTCTGTGAGTAGTGAAGTGCCACAGGGATTGGTGCTGGGTCCATTGTTGTTTGTCCTGTATACCAATGATCTGGATGGTAATGTGGTTAACTGGATCAGCACACTTTTGGATAACACTAAGATTAGGGGTCTATTGAACAGCAAGGAAAACTAACGTGGTTTTCAGAGGGATCTAGATCAGCTGGAAAAATAGGGTGAAAAAGGGCAGATGGAATTTAGTGCAGACAAGAGTGAAGAGTTACACTTTGGTAGAACTAACCTTGGTAGGTCTAACACAGTGAACGGTAGGGAACTGAGGAATGTGGTAGGACCAAGGGATCTGGGAATACAGGTCCATAATCTGTTGAAAATGGCATCACAGATAGATAGGGTTGTAAAGAAAGCTTTTGATACATTGGCCTTCAGAAGTCAAAGTATTGAGAATGGGAGATGGGATGTTATGTTGAAGTTGTATAAGATGTTTGTGAGACCTAATTTAGAGTATTGTGTGCAGTTTTGGTCATCTACCTATAGGAAAGATATCAATAAGATTGACAGAGAAAACTTACAAGGATGTTGCCAGGTCTGGAGGACCTGACTTATAAGGAAAGATTGAATAGGTTAAGACTTAATTCCTTGGAACATAGAAGATGGAGAGGAGATGGATAGAGGTAGACAAAGTTATGAGGAGTATAGATGGGTGTGACTACAACCAGAGGTCATGGGACATGGGTTAAGAATGAAAAGTGAAACATTTAAGGGGAACATGAAGGGAAATTTCTCTCAGTGGGTTGTGGTGCAGAATGAGCTGCCAGCACAAGTGGGGTGTGTGCAAGCTCATTTTCAATATTTAAGCAAAGTTTGGACAGGCACACAGATGGTGGGGGTATGGAGGGCTATAGTCCCAGTGCAGGTTGATAGGATAAGGCTGTTTAAATGGTTTTGACATGGACTGGATGGGCCAAAGGGTCTGTTTTAGTGCTGTATTTTTCTACGCCTCTATGATTCTATTACAATGTACTGCTGCCACAGAACAACAAATTTCACAACAAATACCAGTAATATTAAAACTGATTCTGATTGTGTTTCTTCATCAGGACCCATGAAGGGTCTCAGCCCATATCATCATTATTCATCTTGTGGTGCATTTCTAGGCAGTAGCCAGTTCAGAATTTGTACCTTTTTCACAAGGGAGCTTTGGCAAGAGAAGATTCCTGGAAAGATAACTCAGTTCCAGAAATTTCAAGGTTTAAATATTTGAGCTCTTTATATCCCTTGGTCAACTCTGGTAATACTGGAGATTTTGGAAAATGGTGCAACTTTGGGGAAAAAAATGAGGATTCACTCGTTTGGGAGATTAGTTTAAAAAATACTTTCAATTAATGGAAAGCTCAGAATGGATATATTGCAGGAAGTATTAGAAGTGGAGAGGTAGATTTCATCACTCTACTCCAGACATTACCAGAAAATGTCACCCGCATGCTTGACTCCAGACTCCTAAAACTGCCTTCTTTTTCCAGCTCTATAGGGTGAGGTTACCATAAGGACAAACAGAAAAATTGAAAAATGGGTTCAAGGTCACAACTGATTCTTGGTACTTCTGGCTCAAACATACACAGAGTTGAGTCGGAGTACTCGGGACTCTATTGAGAACATTGAGGCTACAGATTGTGAGCACAGAAGCCTTGTCTAAAGGGCAGGAGCCCCCGCTCACAAGTTACTCATCAACTCGCCCCCACTGGGCATTATCTGTCCTATCTGTGGAAGAGTCCTCTGTTTCCACAAGGCCCCCATCAGTCGGAATGGAAGCAAGTTGTTCCTGATCCCAAGGCACTGTCTAAGGAGGACAGCTATCAAAAGCATGTTGCAACAATACATGGGTTAAAATCATCAGTAAATTACAGATATAACCTGACCTTCCTTGTCATTCTTCTACTATCTTTTTTATCATCGATTATACAAGTACTGATATGCATCCATTGTCTTGACATTTTAACAAAGGAAAAGCTCTTTTTAATGGGTTTTACATTAACAAGTATATATTTTACCTTTATGAACTTTTTGGAAGCTACTATACATGTGACATTGTAACAGAAAATTTATGGACTCAATGGTGTCATTATATGATTTAAAAAAAGACTTGAAACAATGCTATTTGTTCTCCTTTAAATTTCTGAGACATTCATTCAGAGACTCTGTGCCAAAACCACAGGAATGTGCAAGAGCCACCCCCTCCCTATACAGATAGATTACATGCAAAGCTTTTTAAGTACATTATTACTGGTTGACTACCCAGTGCTACCATTCAGTTCTGCCCCTTTCTTCAGCCGCCCAAGTTGAGATCAAAAAAGTTAAGCAAACTGGCTTTCAAAGCCAGCACAAAACCACAAATGTAAAATCACATAAGGCCTTGATCAGCCATGCCAAAGCAATATAGCTTCTGCTCTTTTTTTGTGAGGTGCAAAAAATAGTGCATGAAGAATTAGCATGACCAAAGAACAAGAACATTTTTCCCAAGGAGACAGTGAGAGGCCTCACTGGGTAATTTGTCAAAGTGCCAAATTCAGGAGTGCCTTTCAAGGAAATCACTGATGACAATAGGCCCGAGTTCCAAAGCCTCCACATATCTACCGTCATCTCCAAATTAGGCCTCAATTTGACGATGCTCTTCTGAAACAGCTCAGGACATCTTACTACAATAACTGAACTTTATCATTGCTGGGTTTTATAAAGTACTTTATTATTCAAGTTCTTTAGAAAGAAGGGAGATTACAGCTGTAGTGTTTTATGGTTCTATAAGGGAGTGCACTCAGTGGCCACATTATTCAGTAAACCAGTACATCTGCTTCTTAATGCAAACATCTAATCAGTCAATCATGTGACAACAACTCAACATTAAAAGCATGCAGACGTGATCAAGACCAGACATCAGAATGGAGAAGAAATGTGATGTAAGTGATTTTGATCATGGAATGATTGTTGGTGCCAGAAGGGGTGGCTTGAGTGCCTCAGAACCTGCTGATCTCCTGGGATTATCACACACCAGCTGTTACAGTGAATGGTGTGAAATACAAAACCGCATCCAGTGAGTGGCAGTTCAGTGGGCAAAAATGCCTTGTTAATGGCAGAGGTCAGAGGAGAATGGCCAGACTGGTTCAGGCAGATAGGAAGGTGACAGTGACTTCAATAATCACGTCTTACAACAGCGGGGTGCAGAAGAGCATCTTGAAGGGGGATGGACTACAGCAGCTGAAGACCATGAACATAAACTCAATGGCCATTTGATTAAGTATAGAAGGTACCTAATAAAGTGACTACTGAGCATATAAACTAATAAAATGAATCTATTTATTTCTGCTTCCATGCTAATAATTTCATTACTCAAGCTTCTCATACCCGAGAGACAGAGTTTTGCCATATCAAGCATTGACCTATAAGACATCAACTGCCTGATCTATTCAGTGATTTAGAACATGATGACACTAAATTGTTAGTTTTACAGCTTTTAAATAAACATCTATCTAATTGATATATGTTATTTGAGCACTGGCATTTTGCTTCAAATGTGGGAACATATTAGTCATATCCATAGCTGTCCCCACCCCATGTCCATCCATTGGCACCTCCCTTACAAATCGACTTGCAATTATTATCCAAGTACTCAAACTATTAACCCTCTCCAGGAGATGCTGAGGTCAATTGGATCAACTCTGCTGGTTAGAAGAATGCTCTGAGCACAAATGATTACCTGGAACCTAGATCATAAATCCTCCTGGTCTGCATGAGTAGGTACTCACCCAAATAAATTCTCTGGAGTATCAAGGAGCCCTTGTTCACATATCACCGCCAATTTATTTTTAATGTACAAGTAAAAACAACCACAAGCCTGCATTTCCAAGCAGAAGACCTAATGAAAGCACTCTGTGGGTTAGAATAAGTTAATCACTTCAGGAAATAAATTCCACAGCCACACAACCTTCTGTGGATAGAAGTTTCTTTTGCCCTCTGCCCCAGTTACATGGAAGATCGTATCAACATCCCCTTATCCTTGACTCAACTACTGAGCATAATCAGCCACTAGTCCCAGTCTTCTCCAAGTTTAATTGCTTCTGCTACATTACACTATGATTTATTAGTTCTAATGAAGGGTCCCAGACTTGAAACGTTCACTGTTTCTCTTTCCACAGATGGTGTCTGACCTGTGGAGTGTTTCCTGTAATCTCTGTTTTCATTCCTAATTGTTTACATTGTTCCAAGAGAAAAGTTTCTGGCTGATAATTTGGATTGTACTCAGAAATAGGTGCACAAATCTTCCTGCTTCTCTGCCTGAGAAAATAAGAATAATTCCATAAGACCACAAGACATAGGAGCAGAGTTAAGCCATTCAGTCCATCGTATCTGCTCTGCCATTTGATCATGGCTAACTTATTACCCCTCTCAACCCCATTCTCCTACATTCTCCTCATAATCATTGACACCCTTATTAATCAAGAACCTGTCAACTTTCGCTATAAATATACTCAATGGTTTGGACTCCACAGCCATTTATTGCATTTATTGCAATTCACCCACACCCTGAACAAAAAAAAATATCCTCCTCATCTCTGTTCTAAACAGATGTCCTTCTATTTTGAGGCTGTGCCCTCTGGTCCTAGTCTCCTCCACTCCCTACGTTACTCACCATCTCATGGAGGGTACACAGACATAGAGGTCTATCTTCACCTAGAAATGGCTGATGCAAGCACGTTGCATACAGTTGTCCTCTTCCTAGTGGACAGACCTTCCACCAGCCAATGACTTTATTACCAGTAGGCATGAAAAGACCAAAGAGATTGATGCCAAGAAACAAAGCTCAGGCAGCAGACCTGCACTGTTTTAGAAAGATCAAATAGTCATGATAGTCTTACCACTTCCCACACTTCCCACTGCCACCATCCTACCAATCACAATCCTACCTCAATCCACTCATCCAGTCAGGGCAATACTTTTCATCCTAATTTTTCTCCTCATATACTGATTGACACTATTACATTCCTGTCGATACTAAGCCATCTGTTCCACCACAAAGAAGATATTTTCTCCTATTTTTTTCGCAGGAAACATTGTTACCAGTCAGCTCACAACACACCTATGCCCCCAAGGGATCGTTCCAGTCCTCTCAGGAAAGGGTGCTGGCTGAAGAAGGCCTTGTGGATGATTTTATCAATGCCTCATCATCTTCTGCCCTTATGATTTCTATATGGGCAAATTAACCATAGTTTCCTCTCTCATCTACCCTTATTCTAAAGTCAACTTTTGTTCCTCTGTATTGTTTCAGGTACAGATAATGTGGATATATCTTTGTCAGTGAAAGAAGGGAGCATCAGCATTCTTGAAAATCCATCTCCAGACTTCATGCAAGAAAGCTCCAGACATTACCGCCCAATATATAGGGTCAAGGCAAAAGGGGGATTATTGAAGTGGACAGGAAAGGCTTCAAGAGATGTTTTCCAAATACAGGAAAATGGGGGCAAGCTTTGATGCACGTCTTCGTTGTATTGTATGAGATGGACCTAAGGGCCTGTTTTTCTGGTCTATGACTCTATTCTGAACCACCAGGTGCAAGTAAGTATGTGACTAGTTGCCATAGGTCCAAGCTTGCCAAGTGTGAGACATCATGCTACCTCAAAATGGACTGGCACTGATACAATGGGGATGCACACATACAAGGGGTTTTCTCACCCCTTATGGGTGGTGTGTATGTGTATTTTCCCTTCAATCTCGAGTCGTCTACCAGAAGCCTGGGAGCTTGAGGGTTTGGCGCAGTATCCCTGCTGTTCCTAGTAGAGCGCTCTTCTGGACCGAGATCTCAGTTGTTGTTGCCGGAATT